>NC_092152.1:85451775-85584275 GCF_045791955.1 Oncorhynchus clarkii lewisi
GACAGTAGAGGAAACAGCCCCACTGTCTGCCCCACCTCAGACAGTAGAGGAAACAGCACCACCTCAGACAGTAGGGGAAACAGCACCATCTCAGACAGTAGGGGAAACAGCCCCACCTCAGACAGTAGAGGAAACAACACCACCTCAGACAGTAGAGGAAACAGCACCACTGTCTGCCCCACCTCAGACAGTAGAGGAAACAGCCCCACTGTCTGCCCCACCTCAGACAGTAGAGGAAACAGCCCCACCTCAGACAGTAGGGGAAACAGCCCCACCTCAGACAGTAGAGGAAACAGCACCACCTCAGACAGTAGAGGAAACAGCACCACTGTCTGCCCCACCTCAGACAGTAGAGGAAACAGCCCCACTGTCTGCCCCACCTCAGACAGTAGAGGAAACAGCACCACCTCAGACAGTAGGGGAAACAGCCCCACCTCAGACAGTAGAGGAAACAGCCCCACCTCAGACAGTAGGGGAAACAGCCCCACCTCAGACAGTAGAGGAAACAGCCCCACCTCAGACAGTAGAGGAAACAGCCCCACCTCAGACAGTAGGGGAAACAGCACCACCTCAGACAGTAGAGGAAACAGCACCACTGTCTACCCCACCTCAGACAGTAGAAGAAACAGCACCACTGTCTGCCCCACCTCAGACAGTAGGGGAAACAACACCACCTCAGACAGTAGAGGAAACAGCCCCACCTCAGACAGTAGAGGAAACAGCACCACCTCATACAGTAGAGGAAACAGCCCCAACTCAGACATTAGGGGAAACAGCACCACCTCAGACAGTAGAGGAAACAGCCCCAGCTCAGACAGTAGGGGAAACAGCACCACCTCAGACAGTAGGGGAAACAGCACCACCTCAGACAGTAGAGGAAACAGCACCACTGTCTGCCCCACCTCAGACAGTAGGGGGAAACAGCCCCACCTCAGACAGTAGAGGAAACAGCACCCCCTCAGTCAGTAGAGGAAAAAGCACCACCTCAGACAGTAGAGGAAACTGCACCACTGTCTGCCCCACCTCAGACAGTAGGGGAAACAGCCCCACCTCAGACAGTAGAGGAAACAGCACCACCTCAGACAGTAGGGGAAACAGCCCCACCTCAGACAGTAGAGGAAACAGCACCACCTCAGACAGTAGAGGAAACAGCACCACCTCAGACAGTAGGGGAAACAGCAACCACCTCAGACAGTAGAGGAAACAGCACCAACTCAAACAGTAGAGGAAACAGCACCACCTCAGACAGTAGAGGAAACAGCACCACCTCAGACAGTAGAGGAAACAGCACCACCTCAGACAGTAGAGGAAACAGCACCACCTCAGACAGTAGGGGAAACAGCACCACCTCAGACAGTAGAGGAAACAGCACCACCTCAGACAGTAGAAGAAACAGCCCCACCTCAGACAGTAGAGGAAACAGCACCACCTCAGACAGTAGAGGAAACAGCCCCACCTCAGACAGTAGGGGAAACATCCCCACCTCAGACAGTAGAGGAAACAGCACCACCTCAGACAGTAGAGGAAACAGCACCACCTCAGACAGTAGAGGAAACAGCACCACCTCAGACAGTAGAGGAAACAGCCCCACCTCAGACAGTAGGGAAAACAGCCACACCTCAGACAGTAGAGGAAACAGCACCACCTCAGACAGTAGAGGAAACAGCACCACCTCAGACAGTAGAGGAAACAGCCCCACCTCAGACAGTAGGGAAAACAGCCACCACCTCAGACAGTAGAGGAAACAGCACCACCTCAGACAGTAGAGGAAACAGCACCACCTCAGACAGTAGGGGAAACAGCACCACCTCAGACAGTAGGGGAAACAGCACCACCTCAGACAGTAGGGGAAACAGCACCACCTCAGACAGTAGGGGAAACAGCAACCACCTCAGACAGTAGAGGAAACAGCACCACCTCAGACAGTAGAGGAAACAGCACCACCTCAGACAGTAGAGGAAACAGCCCCACCTCAGACAGTAGGGGAAACAGCACCACCTCAGACAGTAGAGGAAACTGCCCCACCTCAGACAGTAGAGGAAACAGCACCACCTCAGAGAGTAGATGAAACAGCCCCACCTCAGACAGTAGAGGAAACAGTCCCACCTCAGACAGTAGAGGAAACAGCACCACCTCAGACAGTAGAGGAAACAGCACCACCTCAGACAGTAGAGGAAACAGCACCACCTCAGACAGTAGAGGAAACAGCCCCACCTCAGACAGTAGGGGAAACATCCCCACCTCAGACAGTAGGGGAAACAGCACCACCTCAGACAATAGAGGAAACAGCCCCACCTCAGACAGTAGGGGAAACATCCCCACCTCAGACAGTAGGGGAAACAGCACCACCTCAGACAGTAGAGGAAACAGCCCCACCTCAGACAGTAGGGGAAACAACCCCACCTCAGACAGTAGGGGAAACAGCACCACCTCAGACAGTAGAGGAAACAGCCCCACTGTCTACCACACCTCAGACAGTAGGGGAAACAGCGTCACCTCGGACAGTAGAGGAAAGCCCCACCTCAGACAATAGAGGAAACAGCCCCACCTCAGAGAGTAAAGGAAACAGCCACACTGTCTGCCCCACCTCAGACAGTAGAGGAAGCAGCACCACCTCAGACAGTAGAGGAAACAGCACCACCTCAGACAGTAGAGGAAACAGCACCACCTCAGACAGTAGAGGAAACAGCACCACCTCAGACAGTAGGGGAAACAGCACCACCTCAGACAGTGGAGGAAACAGCCCCACCTCAGACAGTGGAGGAAACAGCCCCACCTCAGACAGTAGAGGAAACAAAACCACCTCAAACAGTAGAGGAAACAGCACCACCTCAGACAGTAGGGGAAACAGCACCACCTCAGACAGTAGGGGAAACAGCACCACCTCAGACAGTAGGGGAAACAGCACCACCTCAGACAGTAGAGGAAACAGCACCACCTCAGACAGTAGGGCAAACAGCCCCACCTCAGACAGTAGGGGAAACAGCCCCACCTCAGACAGTAGAGGAAACAGCACCACCTCAGACAGTAGGGGAAACAGCCCCACCTCAGACAGTAGGGGAAACAGCACCACCTCAGTCAGTAGAGGAAACAGCACCACCTCAGACAGTAGGGGAAACAGCCCCACCTCAGACAGTAGGGGAAACAGCACCACCTCAGACAGTAGAGGAAACAGCACCACTGTCTACCCCACCTCAGACAGTAGAGGAAACAGCACCACTGTCTGCCCCACCTCAGACAGTAGGGGAAACAACACCACCTCAGACAGTAGAGGAAACAGCACCACCTCATACAGTAGAGGAAACAGCCCCAACTCAGACATTAGGGGAAACAGCACCACCTCATACAGTAGAGGAAACAGCCCCAGCTCAGACAGTAGGGGAAACAGCACCACCTCAGACAGTAGGGGAAACAGCACCACCTCAGACAGTAGAGGAAACAGCACCACTGTCTGCCCCACCTCAGACAGTAGGGGAAACAGCCCCACCTCAGACAGTAGAGGAAACAGCACCCCCTAAATCAGTAGAGGAAAAAGCACCACCTCAGACAGTAGAGGAAACTGCACCACTGTCTGCCCCACCTCAGACAGTAGGGGAAACAGCCCCACCTCAGACAGTAGAGGAAACAGCACCACCTCAGACAGTAGGGGAAACAGCCCCACCTCAGACAGTAGAGGAAACAGCACCACCTCAGACAGTAGAGGAAACAGCACCACCTCAGACAGTAGGGGAAACAGCAACCACCTCAGACAGTAGAGGAAACAGCACCAACTCAGACAGTAGAGGAAACAGCACCACCTCAGACAGTAGAGGAAACAGCACCACCTCAGACAGTAGAGGAAACAGCACCACCTCAGACAGTAGGGGAAACAGCCCCACCTCAGACAGTAGAGGAAACAGCACCAACTCAAACAGTAGAGGAAACAGCACCACCTCAGACAGTAGAGGAAACAGCACCACCTCAGACAGTAGAGGAAACAGCACCACCTCAGACAGTAGAGGAAACAGCACCACCTCAGACAGTAGGGGAAACAGCACCACCTCAGACAGTAGAGGAAACAGCACCACCTCAGTCAGTAGAAGAAACAGCCCCACCTCAGACAGTAGAGGAAACAGCACCACCTCAGACAGTAGAGGAAACAGCCCCACCTCAGACAGTAGGGGAAACATCCCCACCTCAGACAGTAGAGGAAACAGCACCACCTCAGACAGTAGAGGAAACAGCACCACCTCAGACAGTAGAGGAAACAGCACCATCTCAGACAGTAGAGGAAACAGCCCCACCTCAGACAGTAGGGAAAACAGCCACACCTCAGACAGTAGAGGAAACAGCACCACCTCAGACAGTAGAGGAAACAGCACCACCTCAGACAGTAGAGGAAACAGCCCCACCTCAGACAGTAGAGGAAACAGCCCCACCTCAGACAGTAGGGAAAACAGCCACCACCTCAGACAGTAGAGGAAACAGCACCACCTCAGACAGTAGAGGAAACAGCACCACCTCAGACAGTAGGGGAATCAGCACCACCTCAGACAGTAGGGGAAACAGCACCACCTCAGACAGTAGGGGAAACAGCAACCACCTCAGACAGTAGGGGAAACAGCAACCACCTCAGACAGTAGAGGAAACAGAACCACCTCAGACAGTAGAGGAAACAGCACCACCTCAGACAGTAGAGGAAACAGCACCACCTCAGACAGTAGGGGAAACAGCACCACCTCAGACAGTAGAGGGAACTGCCCCACCTCAGACAGTAGAGGAAACAGCACCACCTCAGAGAGTAGATGAAACAGCCCCACCTCAGACAGTAGAGGAAACAGTCCCACCTCAGACAGTAGAGGAAACAGCACCACCTCAGACAGTAGAGGAAACAGCACCACCTCAGACAGTAGAGGAAACAGCCCCACCTCAGACAGTAGGGGAAACATCCCCACCTCAGACAGTAGGGGAAACAGCACCACCTCAGACAGTAGGGGAAACAGCACCACCTCAGACAGTAGAGGAAACAGCCCCACCTCAGACAGTAGGGGAAACATCCCCACCTCAGACAGTAGGGGAAACAGCACCACCTCAGACAGTAGAGGAAACAGCCCCACCTCAGACAGTAGGGGAAACATCCCCACCTCAGACAGTAGGGGAAACAGCACCACCTCAGACAGTAGAGGAAACAGCCCCACTGTCTACCACACCTCAGACAGTAGGGGAAACAGCGTCACCTCGGACAGTAGAGGAAAGCCCCACCTCAGACAATAGAGGAAACAGCCCCACCTCAGAGAGTAAAGGAAACAGCCCCACTGTCTGCCCCACCTCAGACAGTAGAGGAAGCAGCACCACCTCAGACAGTAGAGGAAACAGCACCACCTCAGACAGTAGAGAAAACAGCACCACCTCAGACAGTAGAGGAAACAGCACCACCTCAGACAGTAGGGGAAACAGCACCACCTCAGACAGTGGAGGAAACAGCCCCACCTCAGACAGTGGAGGAAACAGCCCCACCTCAGACAGTAGAGGAAACAAAACCACCTCAAACAGTAGAGGAAACAGCACCACCTCAGACAGTAGGGGAAACAGCACCACCTCAGAGAGTAGGGGAAACAGCACCACCTCAGACAGTAGGGGAAACAGCACCACCTCAGACAGTAGAGGAAACAGCACCACCTCAGTCAGTAGAGGAAACAGCACCACCTCAGACAGTAGGGGAAACAGCCCCACCTCAGACAGTAGGGGAAACAGCCCCACCTCAGACAGTAGAGGAAACAGCACCACCTCAGACAGTATGGGAAACAGCACCACCTCAGTCAGTAGAGGAAACAGCACCACCTTAGACAGTAGGGGAAACAGCCCCACCTCAGACAGTAGGGGAAACAGCCCCACCTCAGACAGTAGAGGAAACAGTCCCACCTCAGACAGTAGAGGAAACAGCACCACCTCAGACAGTAGAGGAAACAGCACCACCTCAGACAGTAGAGGAAACAGCACCACCTCAGACAGTAGAGGAAACAGCCCCACCTCAGACAGTAGGGGAAACATCCCCACCTCAGACAGTAGGGGAAACAGCACCACCTCAGACAGTAGAGGAAACAGCCCCACCTCAGACAGTAGGGGAAACATCCCCACCTCAGACAGTAGGGGAAACAGCACCACCTCAGACAGTAGAGGAAACAGCCCCACCTCAGACAGTAGGGGAAACATCCCCACCTCAGACAGTAGGGGAAACAGCACCACCTCAGACAGTAGAGGAAACAGCCCCACTGTCTACCACACCTCAGACAGTAGGGGAAACAGCGTCACCTCGGACAGTAGAGGAAAGCCCCACCTCAGACAATAGAGGAAACAGCCCCACCTCAGAGAGTAAAGGAAACAGCCCCACTGTCTGCCCCACCTCAGACAGTAGAGGAAGCAGCACCACCTCAGACAGTAGAGGAAACAGCACCACCTCAGACAGTAGAGAAAACAGCACCACCTCAGACAGTAGAGGAAACAGCACCACCTCAGACAGTAGGGGAAACAGCACCACCTCAGACAGTGGAGGAAACAGCCCCACCTCAGACAGTGGAGGAAACAGCCCCACCTCAGACAGTAGAGGAAACAAAACCACCTCAAACAGTAGAGGAAACAGCACCACCTCAGACAGTAGGGGAAACAGCACCACCTCAGAGAGTAGGGGAAACAGCACCACCTCAGACAGTAGGGGAAACAGCACCACCTCAGACAGTAGAGGAAACAGCACCACCTCAGTCAGTAGAGGAAACAGCACCACCTCAGACAGTAGGGGAAACAGCCCCACCTCAGACAGTAGGGGAAACAGCCCCACCTCAGACAGTAGAGGAAACAGCACCACCTCAGACAGTATGGGAAACAGCACCACCTCAGTCAGTAGAGGAAACAGCACCACCTTAGACAGTAGGGGAAACAGCCCCACCTCAGACAGTAGGGGAAACAGCCCCACCTCAGACAGTAGGGGAAACAGCCCCACCTCAGACAGTAGGGGAAACAGCCCCACCTCAGACAGTAGAGGATATATATATATATACACAGTGCCTTGCGAAAGTATTCGGCCCCCTTGAACTTTGCGACCTTTTGCCACATTTCAGGCTTCAAACATAAAGATATAAAACTGTATTTTTTTTGTGAAGAATCAACAACACAATCATGAAGTGGAACGACATTTATTGGATATTTCAAACTTTTTTAACAAATCAAAAACTGAAAAATTGGGCGTGCAAAATTATTCAGCCCCCTTAAGTTAATACTTTGTAGCGCCACCTTTTGCTGCGATTACAGCTGTAAGTCGCTTGGGGTATGTCTCTATCAGTTTTGCACATCGAGAGACTGAAATTTTTTCCCATTCCTCCTTGCAAAACAGCTCGAGCTCAGTGAGGTTGGATGGAGAGCATTTGTGAACAGCAGTTTTCAGTTCTTTCCACAGATTCTCGATTGGATTCAGGTCTGGACTTTGACTTGGCCATTCTAACACCTGGATATGTTTATTTTTGAACCATTCCATTGTTGATTTTGCTTTATGTTTTGGATCATTGTCTTGTTGGAAGACAAATCTCCGTCCCAGTCTCAGGTCTTTTGCAGACTCCATCAGGTTTTCTTCCAGAATGGTCCTGTATTTGGCTCCATCCATCTTCCCATCAATTTTAACCATCTTCCCTGTCCCTGCTGAAGAAAAGCAGGCCCAAACCATGATGCTGCCACCACCATGTTTGACAGTGGGGATGGTGTGTTCAGCTGTGTTGCTTTTACGCCAAACATAACGTTTTGCATTGTTACCAAAAAGTTCAATTTTGGTTTCATCTGACCAGAGCACCTTCTTCCACATGTTTGGTGTGTCTCCCAGGTGGCTTGTGGCAAACTTTAAACAACACTTTTTATGGATATCTTTAAGAAATGGCGTTCTTCTTGCCACTCTTCCATAAAGGCCAGATTTGTGCAATATACGACTGATTGTTGTCCTATGGACAGAGTCTCCCACCTCAGCTGTAGATCTCTGCAGTTCATCCAGAGTTATCATGGGCCTCTTGGCTGCATCTCTGATCAGTCTTCTCCTTGTATGAGCTGAAAGTTTAGAGGGACGGCCAGGTCTTGGTAGATTTGCAGTGGTCTGATACTCCTTCAATTTCAATATTATCGCTTGCACAGTGCTCCTTGGGATGTTTAAAGCTTGGGAAATCTTTTTGTATCCAAATCCGGCTTTAAACTTCTTCACAACAGTATCTCGGACCTGCCTGGTGTGTTCCTTGTTCTTCATGATGCTCTCTGCGCTTTTAACGGACCTCTGAGACTATCACAGTGCAGGTGCATTTATACGGAGACTTGATTACACACAGGTGGATTGTATTTATCATCATTAGTCATTTAGGTCAACATTGGATCATTCAGAGATCCTCACTGAACTTCTGAAGAGAGTTTGCTGCACTGAAAGTAAAGGGGCTGAATAATTTTGCACGCCCAATTTTTCAGTTTTTGATTTGTTAAAAAAGTTTGAAATATCCAATAAATGTCGTTCCACTTCATGATTGTGTCCCACTTGTTGTTGATTCTTCACAAAAAAATACAGTTTTATATCTTTATGTTTGAAGCCTGAAATGTGGCAAAAGGTCGCAAAGTTCAAGGGGGCCGAATACTTTCGCAAGGCTCTGTATGTATAAAAAGCAGTATATATTCCTCTGTTCTATCGTGATGATGTCACAGTGGGAAAATAATGTGTTGTTGTTTGCAGTAACTTCTTTGTTGTTGTAATACATTTAGTTGTTTTGTCAACAATACGTTTGTTTTCTGTCCCTGTTCCCTCTTCACCCTGTAGTTTTTACAGACGCTCCCCAACCCCGTGGCTGTAACCCTTCTAATTTAGTGTTCCCTGCTTGGACAACACGTGTGAAATTCTTGGTCTCCTGCAGCGTTTTGGAACTGACTCTAACCAGTCAGGCTTCAAGACCGGTTGTTCAACCCAGACTGCGCTTCTCTTTGTCACGGAGGCTCTCCGCTCTGCCAGAGCTGACTCTCTCTCTCCTCTGTTCTCGTCCTCCTACATCTATCCGCTACCTTGGACACCATGAACCATCAGATCCTCCTCTCCACCCTCTCAGGGCTGGGCGTCTCAGGCTCTATCAGATCCTCCTCTCCACACTCTCAGGGCTGGGAGTCTCAGGCTCTATCAGATCCTCCTCTCCACCCTCTCAGGGCTGGGAGTCTCAGACTCTATCAGATCCTCCTCTCCACCCTCTCAGGGCTGGGTGTCTCAGTCTCTATCAGATCCTCCTCTCCACCCTCTCAGGGCTGGGAGTCTCAGGCTCTATCAGATCCTCCTCTCCACCCTCTGAGGGCTGGGCGTCTCAGGCTCTATCAGATCCTCCTCTCCACCCTCTCAGGGCTGGGCGTCTCAGTCTCTATCATATCCTCCTCTCCACCCTCTCAGGGCTGGGCGTCTCAGGCTCTATCAGATCCTCCTCTCCACCCTCTCAGGGCTTTGTGGGAGGAGGAACAGAGGGGCACTCTGTTCTAAACCCCTACCTTCAGGCTATGGTCACACCCCAACCCGAGCACTCTATTCTAAACCCCTACCTTCAACACACCCCAACCTGAGCACTCTGTTCTAAACCCCTACCTTCAGGCTATGGTCACATCCCAACCCGAGCACTGTGTTCTAAACCCCTAAATTCAGGCTATGGTCACACCCCAACCTGAGCACTCTGTTCTAAACCCCTACCTTCAGGCTATGGTCACATCCCAACCCGAGCACTCTGTTCTAAACCCCTACCTTCAGACTATGGTCACACCCCAACCCGAGCACTCTGCTCTAAACCCCTACCTTCAACACATCCCAACCCGAGCACTCTGTTCTAAACCCCTACCTTCAACACACCCCAACCCGAGCACTCTGTTCTAAACCCCCACCTTCAACACACCCCAACCCGAGCACTCTGTTCTAAACCCCTACCTTCAGGCTATGGTCACATCCCAACCCGAGCACTCTGTTCTAAACCCCTACCTTCAGACTATGGTCACACCCCAACCCGAGCACTCTGTTCTAAACCCCTACCTTCAGACTATGGTCACACCCCAACCCGAGCACTCTGTTCTAAACCCCTACCTTCAACACATCCCAACCCGAGCACTCTGTTCTAAACCCCTACCTTCAACACACCCCAACCCGAGCACTCTGTTCCAAACCCCTACCTTCAGGCTATGGACACATCCCAACCTGAGCACTCTGTTCTAAACCCCTACCTTCAGGCTATGGTCAAATCCCAACCCAAGCACTCTGTTCTAAACCCCTACCTTCAGACTATGGTCACACCCCAACCCGAGCACTCTGTTCTAAACCCCTACCTTCAACACACCCCAACCCGAGCACTCTGTTCTAAACCTCTACCTTCAACACACCCCAACCCGAGCACTCTGTTCTAAACCCCTACCTTCAGACTATGGTCAGATCCCAACCCAAGCACTCTGTTCTAAACACCTACCTTCAGACTATGGTCACACCCCAACCCGAGCACTCTGTTCTAAACCCCTACCTTCAGACTATGGTCACACCCCAACCCGAGCACTCTGTTCTAAACCCCTACCTTCAGGCTATGGTCACACCCCAACCCGAGCACTCTGTTCTAAACCCCTACCTTCAACACACCCCAACCCGAGCACTCTGTTCTAAACCTCTACCTTCAACACACCCCAACCCGAGCACTCTGTTCTAAACCCCTACCTTCAGACTATGGTCACATCCCAACCCAAGCACTCTGTTCTAAACCCCTACCTTCAGACTATGGTCAGATCCCAACCCAAGCACTCTGTTCTAAACACCTACCTTCAGACTATGGTCACACCCCAACCCGAGCACTCTGTTCTAAACCCCTACCTTCAGGCTATGGTCACACCCCAACCCGAGCACTCTGTTCTAAACTCCTACCTTCAACACATCCCAACCCGAGCATACTGTTCTAAACCCCTACCTTCAGGCTATGGTCACACCCCAACCTGAGCACTCTGTTCTAAATCCCTACCTTCAGGCTATGGTCACATCCCAACCCGAGCACTCTGTTCTAAACCCCTACCTTCAGACAATGGTCACACCCCAACCCGAGCACTCTGTTCTAAACCCCTACCTTCAACACATCCCAACCCGAGCACTCTATTCTAAACCCCTACCTTCAACACACCCCAACCTGAGCACTCTGTTCTAAACCCCTATCTTCAGACAATGGTCACACCCCAACCCGAGCACTCTGTTCTAAACCCCTACCTTCAACACACCCCAACCCGAGCACTCTGTTCTAAACCCCTACCTTCAACACATCCCAACCCCAGCACTCTGTTCTAAACCCCTACCTTCAACACACCCCAACCCGAGCACTCTGTTCTAAACTCCTACCTTCAACACTCCCCAACCCGAGCACTCTGTTCTAAACCCCTACCTTCAACACACCCCAACCTGAGCACTCTGTTCTAAACCCCTCTCTTCAACACACCCTAACCCGAGCACTCTGTTCTAAACCCCTACCTTCAGGCTATGGACACACCCCAACCCGAGCACTCTGTTCTAAACCCCTACCTTCAACACACCCCAACCCGAGCACTCTGTTCTAAACCCCTAACTTCAACACACCCCAACCCGAGCACTCTGTTCTAAACCCCTACCTTCAACACACCCCAACCCGAGCACTCTGTTCTAAACCCCTACCTTCAGGCTATGGACACACCCCAACCCGAGCACTCTGTTCTAAACCCCTACCTTCAACACACCCCAACCCGAGCACTCTGTTCTAAACCCCTAACTTCAACACACCCCAACCCGAGCACTCTGTTCTAAACCCCTACCTTCAACACACCCCAACCCGAGCACTCTGTTCTAAACCCCTACCTTCAGGCTATGGTCACATCCCAACCCGAGCACTCTGTTCTAAACCCCTACCTTCAACACACCCCAACCCGAGCACTCTGTTCTAAACCCCTACCTTCAGACTATGGTCACACCCCAACCCGAGCACTCTGTTCTAAACCCCTACCTTCAACACACCCCAACCCGAGCACTCTGTTCTAAACCTCTACCTTCAACACACCCCAACCCGAGCACTCTGTTCTAAACCCCTACCTTCAGACTATGGTCACACCCCAACCTGAGCACTCTGTCCTAAACCCCTACCTTCAACACACCCCAACCCGAGCACTCTGTTCTAAACCCCTACCTTCAACACACCCCAACCCGAGCACTCTGTCCTAAACCCCTACCTTCAACACACCCCAACCCGAGCACTCTGTTCTAAACCCCTACCTTCAACACACCCCAACCCGAGCACTCTGTTCTAAACCCCTACCTTCAGACTATGGTCACACCCCAACCCGAGCACTCTGATCTAAACCCGTACCACTTCAAAGAGTCTCTTAAATAATCCTCCACCACTCTCACTTGACCTTACTTCCCTACTAGCCTACTCTGCTGATATGCTACTTTATTGAGATGTTATGTTATTTATTTACTCTGACTGAGATACGTGGTTGTTCCACCTAGCTATCTTAAGATGATTTCACTAACTGTAAATCACTCTGGATAATAGGTGTATGCTAAATCAGGATTTTGTGATGTTCAATTTCATTTCAATTAACCTAATACACTATTGATTGTTGAAGAACATAACGTTATGAGCCTTATGAGTGTATATCTGTCTGGCTGACTGCTGTTGTCATCTGTTGTCAGACATACAGTGCCTGGAGGATTTCCAAAGCCCAAAATAAACCTCATACCTGCCTTTTTGTTTGTCCTTATGAGATAGGGATGTTTATGGAAACACCAGACTCACAGTTGACAGTTGGTTTGGGCGGGGGGGAAAGAGGAACAGAGGGGATGGGGGGCCGAGGGTGGGAGGAGGAACAGAGGGGATGGGGGGTCGTGGGTGGGAGGAGGAACAGAGGGGGTGGGGGCTGTGGGTGGGAGGAGGAACAGAGGGGGTGGGGGCTGGGGGGGAGGAGGAACAGAGGGGGTGGGGGCTGGGGGGGAGGAGGAACAGAGGGGGTGGGGTGGGGGGGCATACAGGTAAGAAACATACCATCAGCTCACTTCACAGCTAGCTAGCTAACACACTGATGTAGGTTTCAGAGGTACAGTAGGATAGCTAGGCTACCTGCTGTCATACAGTTATAACACTCTCACCGCTAGGCTACCTGCTGCCATACAGTTACAACACTCTCACCGCTAGGCTACCTGCTGTCACACAGGTTACAACACTCTCACCGCTAGGCTACCTGCTGTCATACAGTTACAACACTCTCACCGCTAGGCTACCTGCTGTCACACAGGTTACAACACTCTCATCGCTAGGCTACCTGCTGTCATACAGGTTACAACACTCTCACCGCTAGGCTACCTGCTGTCATACAGGTTACAACACTCTCACCGCTAGGCTACCTGCTGTCATACAGGTTACAACACTCTCACCGCTAGGCTACCTGCTGTCATACAGTTACAACACTCTCACATGCCCTATGGGGCAAAAGGGTGCCATTTGGGACACCCCCCTGGTTTGAGTCAGTATTGATGTGACGTCATCAGTCAACTCATCAGGTTACACGCCCGAGTAGATGTTCCTCACAAACAACATTTCCTGTCGTGGGACATTACCTTTTCATTTCAGTAGCGGTTGGGCAAATATAATGCAACATGACAACAAACAATAGTTCTACCGTATCTTATCACCATTTGATATCTGCAAAATAATGTCCTACTTAGAAGCCACATTATACAACATTATATCATGGCTTTTGATTCATTTTCTATAAATTCATTGGAAATTCTGACAAAAACACCTGTACTCTAGTCACGCTGTGAGCAGGTGGGCAGTGACCTGATCACGGGTCAGAACCACAGCTCTCCACCAGACAAAGGGACTAAAACACCTGTACTCTAGTCACACTGTGAGCAGGTGGGCAGTGACCTGCTCACGGGTCAGAACCACAGCTCTCCACCAGACAAAGGGACTAAAACACCTGTACTCTAGTCACACTGTGAGCAGGTGGGCAGTGACCTGCTCACGGGTCAGAACCACAGCTCTCCACCAGACAAAGGGACTAAAACACCTGTACTCTAGTCACACTGTGAGCAGGTGGGCAGTGACCTGCTCACGGGTCAGAACCACAGCTCTCCACCAGACAAAGGGACTAAAACACCTGTACTCTAGTCACACTGTGAGCAGGTGGGCAGTGACCTGCTCACGGGTCAGAACCACAGCTCTCCACCAGACAAAGGGACTAAAACACCTGTACTCTAGTCACACTGTGAGCAGGTGGGCAGTGACCTGCTCACGGGTCAGAACCACAGCTCTCCACCAGACAAAGGGACTAAAACACCTGTACTCTAGTCACACTGTGAGCAGGTGGGCAGTGACCTGCTCACGGGTCAGAACCACAGCCATCCACCAGACAAAGGGACTAAAACACCTGTACTCTAGTCACACTGTGAGCAGGTGGGCAGTGACCTGCTCACGGGTCAGAACCACAGCTCTCCACCAGACAAAGGGACTATTTGCAGCGGTGGAAAAAGTACCCAAATGTCATACTTGAGTCAAAGTTTTAAAAAAAATACCTTATTAGAAAATGACACAAAGTAAAAGTGAAAGTCACCCAGTAAAATACTACTTGAGTGAAAGTCACCCGGTAAAATACTACTTGAGTAAAAGTCACCCAGTAAAATACTACTTGAGTAAAAGTCACCCAGTAAAATACTACTTGAGGGAAAGTCACCCAGTAAAATACTACTTGAGTGAAAGTCACCCAGTGAAATACTACTTCAGTGAAAGTCACCCAGTAAAATACTACTTGAGTGAAAGTCACCCAGTAAAATACTACTTGAGTGAAAGTCACCTAGTAAAATACTACTTGAGTGAAAGTCACCTAGTAAAATACTACTTGAGTGAAAGTCACCCAGTAAAATACTACTTGAGTGAAAGTCACCCAGTAAAATACTACTTGAGTGAAAGTCACCTAGTAAAATACTACTTGAGTGAAAGTCATCTAGTAAAATACTACTTGAGTGAAAGTCACCTAGTAAAATACTACTTGAGTGAAAGTCACCTAGTAAAATACTACTTGAGTGAAAGTCACCCGGTAAAATACTACTTGAGTGAAAGTCATCCAGTAAAATACTACTTGAGTGAAAGTCACCCAGTAAAATACTACTTGAGTGAAAGTCACCCAGTAAAATACTACTTGAGTGAAAGTCACCTGGTAAAATACTACTTGAGTGAAAGTTACCCGGTAAAATACTACTTGAGTGAAAGTTACCCGGTAAAATACTTATTGAGTGAAAGTCACCCAGTAAAATACTACTTGAGTGAAAGTCACCCAGTAAAATACTACTTGAGTGAAAGTCACCTAGTAAAATACTACTTGAGTGAAAGTCACCCAGTAAAATACTACTTGAGTGAAAGTCACCCAGTAAAATACTACTTGAGTGAAAGTCACCCGGTAAAATACTACTTGAGTGAAAGTCACCTAGTAAAATACTACTTGAGTGAATGTCACCCGGTAAAATACTAATTGAGTGAAAGTCACCCGGTAAAATACTACTTGAGTGAAAGTCACCCGGTAAAATACTACTTGAGTGAAAGTCACCTGGTAAAATACTACTTGAGTGAAAGTCACCCGGTAAAATACTACTTGAGTGAAAGTCACCAGGTAAAATACTACTTGAGTAAAAGTCACCTGGTAAAATACTACTTGAGTGAAAGTCACCTGGTAAAATACTACTTGAGTGAAAGTCACCTGGTAAAATACTACTTGAGTAAAAGTGTAAAAGTATGTATGTAAATATCAGAAGTACATGTAAATTATAAAATATACTTAAGTATCAAAAGTAAAAGTATAAATCATTTAAAATTCCTTATATTAATCAAACCAGACGGCACCATTTAAAAAAAAAAAATATTTACTCCAACACTCCGACACACCACCACTCCAACACTCCACCACTCCACCACTCCACACTCCAACACTCCGACACACCACCACTCCAACACTCCAAAACACAGACACTCCGACACGCCAACACTCCATCACTCCACACTCCGACACTCCGACACTCCACCACTCCGACACTCCATCACTCCACACTCCGACACTCCGACACTCCACCACTCCGACACTCCGACACTCCACCACTCCGACACTCCGACACTCCACCACTCCATCACTCCAACACTCCATCACTCCAACACTCCATCACTCCGACACTCCGACACTCCAACACTCCATCACTCCAACACTCCATCACTCCGACACTCCGACACTCCACCACTCCATCACTCCAACACTCCATCACTCCAACACTCCACCACTCCACCCTCCAACACTCCAACACTCCACCACTCCAACACTCCATCACTCCAACACTCCACCCTCCAACACTCCGACACACCACCACTCCAACACTCCAAAACACCGACACTCCACCACTCCACACTCCAACACTCTGACACTCCGACACACCACCACTCCAACACTCCACCACTCCACCACTCCATCACTCCAACACTCCAACACTCCATCACTCCAACACTCCATCACTCCATCATTCCAACACTCCATCACTCCAACACTCCATCACTCCACCACTCCAACACCCCATCACTCAATCACTCCCCCACTACAACACTCCACCACTCCAACACTCCATCACTCCAGCACTCCATCACTCCAACACTCCACCACTCCACCCTCCAACACTCCGACACACCACCACTCCAACACTCCAAAACACCGACACTCCAACACTCCATCACTCCACCACTCCACCACTCCACACTCCAACACTCCGACATACCACCACTCCAAAACACTGACACTCCGACAATCCGACACACCACGACTCCGACACTCCGACACTCCACCACTCCAACACTCCAACACTCCAACACTCCAACACTCCAACACTCCATCACTCCAACACTCCAACACTCCAACACTCCATCACTCCAACACTCCAACACTCCAACACTCCATCACTCCAACACTCCAACACTCCAACACTCCAACACTCCAACACTCCATCACTCCACCACTCCAACACTCCATCACTCCATCACTCCAACACTCCAACACTCCATCACTCCAACACTCCAACACTCCAACACTCCATCACTCCAACACTCCAACACTCCAACACTCCAACACTCCAACACTCCATCACTCCACCACTCCAACACTCCAACACTCCATCACTCCAACACTCCAACACTCCAACACTCCAACACTCCATCACTCCAACACTCCAACACTCCAACACTCCATCACACCATCACTCCATCACTCCAACACTCCAACACTCCAACACTCCAACACTCCAACACTCCAACACTCCAACACTCCAACACTCCAACACTCCATCACTCCAACACTCCAACACTCCATCATTCCACCACTCCAACTAAATTTACAAACAAAGCATGTGTGTTTAGTGAGTCCTCCAGATCAGAGGCAGTAGGGATGACCAGGGATGTTCTCTGTTTAGTGAGTCCTCCAGATCAGAGGCAGTAGAGATGACCAGGGATGTTATCTGTTTAGTGAGTCCTCCAGATCAGAGGCAGTAGGGATGACCAGGGATGTTCTCTGTTTAGTGAGTCCTCCAGATCAGAGGCAGTAGGGATGACCAGGGATGTTCTCTGTTTAGTGAGTCCTCCAGATCAGAGGCAGTAGAGATGACCAGGGATGTTCTCTGTTTAGTGAGTCCTCCAGATCAGAGACAGTAGGGATGACCAGGGATGTTCTCTGTTTAGTGAGTCCTCCAGATCAGAGGCAGTAGGGATGACCAGGGATGTTCTCTGTTTAGTGAGTCCTCCAGATCAGAGACAGTAGGGGTGACCAGGGATGTTCTCTGTTTAGTGAGTCCTCCAGATCAGAGGCAGTAGGGATGACCAGGGATGTTCTCTGTTTAGTAAGTCCTCCAGATCAGAGGCAGTAGGGATGACCAGGGATGTTCTCTGTTTAGTGAGTCCTCCAGATCAAAGGCAGTAGGGATGACCAGGGATGTTCTCTGTTTAGTGAGTCCTCCAGATCAGAGACAGTAGGGATGACCAGGGATGTTCTCTGTTTAGTGAGTCCTCCAGATCAGAGGCAGTAGGGATGACCAGGGGTGTTCTCTGTTTAGTGAGTCCTCCAGATCAGAGGCAGTAGTGATAACCAGGGATATTCTCTGTTTAGTGAGTCCTCCAGATCAGAGGCAGTAGGGATGACCAGGGATGTGCTCTGTTTAGTGAGTCCTCCAGATCAGAGACAGTAGGGATGACCAGGGATGTTCTCTGTTTAGTGAGTCCTCCAGATCAGAGGCAGTAGGGATGACCAGGGATGTGCTCTGTTTAGTGAGTCCTCCAGATCAGAGACAGTAGGGATGACCAGGGATGTTCTCTGTTTAGTGAGTCCTCCAGATCAGACAGTAGGGACGAAGAAGGATATTCTCTTGATATGGGTGTGAATTGGACCATTATACTGCCCTGCTAAGCATCCAAAATACAACGAGTACTTTTGGGTGTCAGGGAAAATGTATGGAGTAAAAAATACAGAATTTTCTATAGGAATGTAGTGAAGTAAAAGTAGTCAAGATAATGAAATAGTAAAGTACATCTACCCCCCTCCCAAGATAATGACATAGTAAAGTACATCTACCCCCCTCCCAAGATAATGACATAGTAAAGTACATATACCCCCCTCCCAAGATAATGAAATAGTAAAGTACATATACCCCCCTCCCAAGATAATGAAATAAATAGTAAAGTACATCTACCCCCCTCCCAAGATAATGACATAGTAAAGTACATATACCCCCCTCCCAAGATAATGACATAGTAAAGTACATATACCCCCCTCCCAAGATAATGAAATAAATAGTAAAGTACATCTACCCCCCTCCCAAGATAATGACATAGTAAAGTACATATACCCCCCTCCCAAGATAATGACATAGTAAAGTACATATACCCCCCTCCCAAGATAATGACATAGTAAAGTACATATACCCCCCTCCCAAGATAATGAAATAGTACATATACCCCCCTCCCAAGATAATGACATAGTACATATACCCCCCTCCCAAGATAATGACATAGTAAAGTACATATACCCCCCTCCCAAGATAATGAAATAGTAAAGTACATATACCCCCCTCCCAAGATAATGACATAGTACATATACCCCCCTCCCAAGATAATGAAATAAATAGTAAAGTACATCTACCCCCCTCCCAAGATAATGACATAGTAAAGTACATATACCCCCCTCCCAAGATAATGACATAGTAAAGTACATATACCCCCCTCCCAAGATAATGAAATAAATAGTAAAGTACATCTACCCCCCTCCCAAGATAATGACATAGTAAAGTACATATACCCCCCTCCCAAGATAATGACATAGTAAAGTACATATACCCCCCTCCCAAGATAATGACATAGTAAAGTACATATACCCCCCTCCCAAGATAATGAAATAGTACATATACCCCCCTCCCAAGATAATGACATAGTACATATACCCCCCTCCCAAGATAATGACATAGTAAAGTACATATACCCCCCTCCCAAGATAATGAAATAGTAAAGTACATATACCCCCCTCCCAAGATAATGACATAGTACATATACCCCCCTCCCAAGATAATGAAATAGTAAAGTACATCTACCCCCCTCCCAAGATAATGAAATAGTACATATACCCCCTCCCAAGATAATGAAATAGTAAAGTACATATACCCCCCTCCCAAGATAATGAAATAGTACATATACCCCCCTCCCAAGATAATGAAATAGTACATATACCCCCCTCCCAAGATAATGAAATAGTAAAGTACATATACCCCCCTCCCAAGATAATGAAATAGTACATATACCCCCCTCCCAAGATAATGAAATAGTACATATACCCCCTCCCAAGATAATGACATAGTACATATACCCCCCTCCCAAGATAATGAAATAGTAAAGTACATATACCCCCCTCCCAAGATAATGACATAGTAAAGTACATATACCCCCCTCCCAAGATAATGACATAGTAAAGTACATATACCCCCCTCCCAAGATAATGAAATAGTAAAGTACATATACCCCCTCCCAAGATAATGACATAGTACATATACCCCCCTCCCAAGATAATGACATAGTAAAGTACATATACCCCCCTCCCAAGATAATGACATAGTAAAGTACATATACCCCCCTCCCAAGATAATGAAATAGTAAAGTACATATACCCCCCTCCCAAGATAATGACATAGTAAAGTACATATACCCCCCTCCCAAGATAATGACATAGTAAAGTACATATACCCCCCTCCCAAGATAATGACATAGTAAAGTACATATACCCCCCTCCCAAGATAATGAAATAGTAAAGTACATATACCCCCCTCCCAAGATAATGACATAGTACATATACCCCCCTCCCAAGATAATGAAATAGTACATATACCCCCCTCCCAAGATAATGAAATAGTAAAGTACATATACCCCCCTCCCAAGATAATGACATAGTAAAGTACATATACCCCCTCCCAAGATAATGACATAGTACATATACCCCCCTCCCAAGATAATGAAATAGTACATATACCCCCCTCCCAAAAAGGCTTCAGTACTTTGCAGTATTTTACACCACTGACTATTTGCATGCTATTTGAATCAAGCACACTGTCCTACCGCCGCGCATGCGTGTGGTGTCCACCGAAACTTGGCGTGCGTCGATGCTGTATATGAGCTCAGGCGAAGGAACTGAGTGAGGCAGTTTTATAGTTGCGCGCCTCAGACATGGACGGGACAGAGAGGAGTCGGAAGAGCTGCGCTGAGACGGATCAGGCGCGACAGCCCATGATGGAACTCAATGGAAAGGATAAGAGTGACTCGCCGTCAGATAGAGTCACGCTTAAAAAAGAAATCGGACTCCTCAGCGCGTGTGCCATTATTATTGGTGAGAAAAATAAACAGCGTTTATTATAGCCTACTTCTTATGATGTGAACACAGTGGCTTTTGAAAGAGTAGCAAGGTTGTGGAAATGTGGTTGACTGGCTCACGGTCTATTGAGGATTAAAGGAGAGTAGTATGGACTCTTATCTGGTTTCTGTTCTTCCGCTTCATTCAGACACGCGGATTTGGTTCTAGTAGTATGGACTCTTATCTGGTTTATGTTCTTCCGCTACATTCAGACATGCGGATTTGGTTCTAGTAGTATAGACTCTTATCTGGTTTCTGTTCTTCCGCTACATTCAGACATGCGGATTTGGTTCTAGTTGTGTCGTTGACATCCCGTTGTTTAGCCTACGCTGTTACAGATATATAATTGTCCACGGAGAAATCAACTAACTATGTGCCGTAACATTACGCACAGACACGTTTAGTGGTTGATGAAGTCTAATCGTTACCACTGAGGCTATAGTTTGAATGGTAACGTTACCTGCTTCTGAATATCAGAGTATCTCTGAATGGGCTACAAGTTCTGGCCGACGTAAGGGAAACCTCCTGACGATGTTGCATCATATGAGAGGTGTAAGTACGGGACTTCAGGGCTACTCTACTGTTACAGACAATGCTTACGTGGCTGGATATCTCTCCGCTGATCTCAACGTGGTGCTTGGCCAAGTCGACCAAGTCGACCAAGTCGACCAGGCAGCGTGCTGTATAACACGCCGGCGGACTTTATGAATGGTCCCCTGATCTGGAGGGATACCTACTTAGCTGTTGGCGCTTTAAACCCATACGGTCTCTGATAAACGTTAAAGGTCTTTGTTGATCAAATATCATATTTAGGTGTATTATTTTAAAAGTATCCTAATGTTATTGAAACACGTATTATTCCACACTTTAGACATTGTATTTATCATTGAACACATTTTTCCACTTATCTACATTTTGTTGTTACAGCCACAATTTATATGGATTTAAATATTTTTTTTTCTCACCCATCTACACACAATACCACCGCAATGACATTTTCTCAGATTTATTGAAAATGAAATACAGAAATATTTACATTTTATGTAAGTATTCACACCCCTAATACTTTGTAGAAGCACCTTTGGCGGCAATTACAGCTTTGAGTCATCTAGGGTATTTCTATCAGTTGTGAGTCATCTTGGTTGTCTGTATCAGCTTTGCACATCTAGATTTGGGGATTTTCTCTCATTTTTCTTTGCAGATTTTCTCAAGCTCTGTTATTAAGTTAGATGGGGAGTGGTGGTGAACAGCAATCTTCAAGTCTTTCCATGGATTTTCAATGGGATTCAAGTCTGGGCTTTGGCAAGGCCACTCACGTTCACTCACTACAGAACACCCTCTCTCCACTACAGAACACCCTCTCTCCACTACAGAACACCCTCTATCCACTACAGAACCCTCTCTCCACTACAGAACACCCTCTCTCCACTACAGAACACCCTCTCTCCACTACAGAACACCTCTCCCCTCTACAGAACACCATCCTCCCCCCCTCCCCCTCTACAGAACACCCTCTCCACTACAGAACACCATCCTCCCCCCCTCCGCCACTACAGAACACCATCCTCCCCCCCTCCCCCACTACAGAACACCTCTCCCCTCTACAGAACACCATCCTCCCCCCCTCCCCCACTACAGAACACCTCTCCCCTCTACAGAACACCATCCTCCCCCCCTCCCCCTCTACAGAACACCCTCTCCACTACAGAACACCATCCTCCCCCCTCCGCCACTACAGAACACCATCCTCCCCCCCTCCCCCACTACAGAACACCTCTCCCCTCTACAGAACACCATCCTCCCCCCCTCCCCCACTACAGAACACCTCTCCCCTCTACAGAACACCATCCTCCCCCCCTCCCCCTCTACAGAACACCCTCTCCACTACAGAACACCATCCTCCCCCCCTCCGCCACTACAGAACACCATCCTCCCCCCCTCCCCCACTACAGAACACCTCTCCCCTCTACAGAACACCATCCTCCCCCCTCCCCCTCTACAGAACACCCTCTCCACTACAGAACACCATCCTCCCCCCCTCCGCCACTACAGAACACCATCCTCCCCCCCTCCCCCACTACAGAACACCTCTCCCCTCTACAGAACACCATCCTCCCCCCCTCCCCCTCTACAGAACACCCTCTCCACTACAGAACACCATCCTCCCCCCTCCGCCACTACAGAACACCATCCTCCCCCCCTCCGCCACTACAGAACACCCTCCTCCCCCCCTCCGCCACTACAGAACACCTCTCCCCTCTACAGAACACCCTCCTCCCCCCTCCCCCACTACAGAACACCTCTCCCCTCCACAGAACACCCTCTCCACTATAGAACACCCCTCTCCACTAAAGAAAACCCTCTCCACTACAGAACACCATCCTCCCCCCCCCTCCACCACTACAGAACACCATCCTCCCCTCTACAGAACACCTCTCCCCTCTACAGAACACCATCCTCCCCCCCTCCCCATCCACAGAACACCCCCCCCCCCCCCTCCACAGAACACCCTCCTCCCCCCCTCCGCCACTACAGAACACCTCTCCCCTCTACAGAACACCCTCTCCACCCCATTGTGTGACAGACTGGCCAGACTCCTTTTAATTCAGAGTAGAGCTTGTCACAGTTCATGTTTTGTCTGCTTGCCAAGATACTTCTGAGTATTGTGAAAGTGGTATGTTGACCCCTATTTCTGAGTAGTGGATTTATGCCACGTTCTGGTCCACTATATAATCCCCTGTTCCACCCACTCTACTTATTCCCCTTTACCTCAGCTAATCACATGGCTGGTGTTTACTGGCTGGAGGGGATTTACTAACCCAACATTGGGAGCGGTTTTATATTTTTTTATCTTTACATTATCTGGGAAGGATATCTTTTGGACAAGGGCAAGTGCATTATGGGTAGTGTCTCAGTGCTCCTAATACAGTAGCACCATTCATGAAGGACAGTGTCTCAGTGCTCCTAGTGCTCCTAAGACAGTAGCACCATGCATTAAGGACAGTGTCTCAGTGCTCCTAATACAGTAGCACCATGCATTAAGGACAGTGTCTCAGTGCTCCTAGTGCTCCTAATACAGTAGCACCATGCATTAAGGACAGTGTCTCAGTGCTCCTAATACAGTAGCACCATGCATTAAGGACAGTGTCCCAGTGCTCCTAGTGTTCCTAATACAGTAGCACCATGCATTAAGGACAGTGTCCCAGTGCTCCTAGTGCTCCTAATACAGTATAACCATGCATTAAGGACAGTGTCTCAGTGCTCCTAATACAGTAGCACCATGCATTAAGGACAGTGTCCCAGTGCTCCTAGTGCTCCTAATACAGTAGAACCATGCATTAAGGACAGTGTCTCAGTGCTCCTAATACAGTAGCACCATGCATTAAGGACAGTGTCTCAGTGCTCCTAATACAGTAGCACCATACAGCCCGGGATCGAACCAGGGGTCTGTAGTGACGCCTTAGACTGCTGCGCCACTCGCAAACAAAATTAAGTTCTCTCTGTGATACTGGTTTCAGAAGGCAGACTGTAAAGGTCACTACTCTCTCTCTGTCCGTTCTGTAAACAGATTGGACCTAAGAACCTCTTCTCTACTGAAAACCTCTTCTAATGCAACTGTAATGCAGAAGGCAGAATGCAGGAGAGCAGTGTCATGTGACTCTCCTCTCTCTCTCTCTCTCTCCATCTCCGTAGCAGATATACAGGTCAACCTTTCCCTTCTCTGATTGAAGGGCCTCATCTTCGAAGTCAGAGGCAGGAAGTGGTGTAGCATGCTTGTGCTTGAACAGGAAGCTATGATTACAGAATGTAGTTTAACCCTATAGGCTGTGATGTGAATCTATAGGCTTCGCCCGCCTCTACCCAGGCTCAGCTAGCATCCACTCATTCACCTCCTCCTCATCTGAAGGCTCCCCAGCCATCAGATCTGAGCCAGGCTCCCCAGCCATCAGTACTATAGACATCAGATCTGAGCCAGACTCCCCAGCCATCAGTACTATAGACATCAGATCTGAGCCAGGCTCCCCAGCCGTCAGTACTATAGACATCCGATCTGAGCCAGGCTCCCCAGCCATCAGTACTATAGACATCAGATCTGAGCCAGGCTCCCCAGCCATCAGTACTATAGACATCAGGTCTGAGCCAGGTTCCCCAGCCATCAGTACTATAGACATCAGATCTGAGCCAGGCTCCCCAGCTATCAGATCTGAGCCAGGCTCCCCAGCCATCAGTACTATAGACATCAGATCTGAGCCAGGCTCCCCAGCCATCAGTACTATAGACATCAGGTCTGAGCCAGGCTCCCCAGCTATCAGATCTGAGCCAGGCTCCCCAGCCATCAGTACTATAGCCATCAGATCTGAGGCAGGCTCCCCAGCCATCAGATCTGAGCCAGGCTCCCCAGCCATCAGTACTATAGACATCAGATCTGAGCCAAGCGTTTGTGGGTCACCCATTAAATCCCCACTCCGATGCAACAATTTGTGATGACACACAAACAAAACACAAGAGCGTTATGTAACATCCTCCCCTCTCCTCCCTCTCCTCCCCGTTCCTCCCTCTCCTCCCTCTCCTCCCCTCTCCTCCCCGTTCCTCCCCGTTCCTCCTCTCTCCTCCCCGTTCCTCCCTCTCCTCCCCGCTCCTCCCCTCTCCTCTCCTCCCCGTTCCTCCCCTCTCCTCCCCGTTCCTCCCCTCTCCTCCCCTCTCCTCTCCTCTCCTCCCCTCTCCTCCCCTCTCCTCTCCTCCCCGTTCCTCCCCTCTCCTCCTCTCTCCTCTCCTCCCCATTCCTCCCCTCTCCTCTCCCCCTTCTCCTCTCCTCCCCGTTCCTCCCCTCTCCTCCCCGTTCCTCCCTCTCCTCCCCGTTTCTCCCCTCTCCTCCCCTCTCCTCCCCTCCCCGTTCCTCCCTCTCCTCCCCGTTCCTCCCCTCTCCTCCCCTCTCCTCCCCTCCCCTTCGTCCCCTCTCCTCCCATCTCCTCTCCTCCCCTCTCCTCCCTCCCCTCCCCATTCCTCCCCTCTCCTCCCTCTCCTCCCGCTCCTCCCTCTCCTCCCCGTTCCTCCCCTCTCCACTCCTCCCCATTCCTCCCCTCTCCTCCCTCTCCTCCCTCTCCTCCCCATTCCTCCCCTCTCTCTCCTCCCCTCTCTTCCCCATTCCTCCCCTCTCCTCCCCTCTCTTCCCCATTCCTCCCCTCTCCTCCCCTCTCCTCCCCTCTCCTCCCTCTCCTCCCTCTCCTCACCGTACTCTCTCCAGATCAGAAGTGACAGGAGGAAATCTACTGTTCAGAGTTATTTCACTGGAGCATCATTACATTTACAGAGCTGTTTGTTTCCAGAGAGGCGCTGTGATGGATGGCGTGCTTCGCTGGGCCTCGTTGGAGCTCAGAGCCCTCGCTGTCTCACATCAGACAAACTGTTTACAGTGGGATGACTACCAATTAGACCCCCCCCCCCCCCCCCCATTATCCACTTACTTCTTCTCTTGTTCTGTTCTTTAAAACTTCCCTCTGAAATGGCCGGTGATGCCTGTGTCACAAATGGTACCCTGTTCCCTATGTAGTGCACTACATTTGACCTGAGCACTATGGGCCCTATATAATGAATAGGGTGCCATTTGGGAGACATTGGATGTCTTGCCGGGGTCTTTGCTTTGACAGCTGTTGTTGGATCAGATGAGGATGTTGTGGACGTGGAAGGGATGGGTACCTCAGCCAGCCTCAGACACAGAGCCAGGGTTACACAGTGTAGTAGCAGACCTCAGTGTTAGTCCAGGGTTACACAGTGTAGTAGCAGACCTTAGTGTTAGTCCAGGGTTACGTAGTGTAGTAGCAGACCTCAGTGTTAGTCCAGGGTTACACAGTGTAGTAGCAGACCTCAGTGTTAGTCCAGGGTTACACAGTGTAGTAACATACCTCAGTGTTAGCCAGGGTTACACAGTGTAGTAGCAGACCTCAGTGTTAGTCCAGGGTTACACAGTGTAGTATCAGACCTCAGTGTTAGTCAGGGTTACACAGTGTAGTAACAGACCTCAGTGTTAGCCAGGGTTACACAGTGTAGTAGCAGACCTCAGACACAGAGCCAGGGTTACACAGTGTAGTAGCAGACCTCAGTGTTAGTCAGGGTTACGTAGTGTAGTAACAGACCTCAGTGTTAGTCAGGGTTACACAGTGTAGTAACAGACCTCAGTGTTAGCCAGGGTTACACAGTGTAGTAACAGACCTCAGTGTTAGCCAGGGTTACACAGTGTAGTAGCAGACCTCAGTGTTAGTCAGGGTTACGTAGTGTAGTAACAGACCTCAGTGTTAGTCAGGGTTACATAGTGTAGTAACAGACCTCAGTGTTAGTCAGGGTTACGTAGTGTAGTAACAGACCTCAGTGTTAGTCCAGGGTTACACAGTGTAGTAACAGACCTCAGTGTTAGTCCATGGTTACACAGTGTAGTAGCAGACCTCAGTGTTAGTCACGGTTACGTAGTGTAGTAACAGACCTCAGTGTTAGCCAGGGTTACACAGTGTAGTAACAGACCTCAGTGTTAGTCAGGGTTACGTAGTGTAGTAACAGACCTCAGTGTTAGTCAGGGTTACATAGTGTAGTAACAGACCTCAGTGTTAGTCAGGGTTACACAGTGTAGTAACAGACCTCAGTGTTAGTCCAGGGTTACACAGTGTAGTACAGACCTCAGTGTTAGCCAGGGTTACGTAGTGTAGTAACAGACCTCAGTGTTAGTCAGGGTTACGTTGTGTAGTAACAGACCCCAGTGTTAGCCAGGGTTACGTAGTGTAGTAACAGACCCCAGTGTTAGTCCAGGGTTACACAGTGTAGTAACAGACCTCAGTGTTAGTCAGGGTTACGTAGTGTAGTAACAGACCCCAGTGTCAGTCCACGGTTACACAGTGTAGTAACAGACCTCAGTGTTAGTCCAGGGTTACGTAGTGTAGTAACAGACCTCAGTGTTAGCCAGTAGTAACAGTCCAGTTCACTGACCCTGTAGAACAGAGACTAGGACCTGGGAAACAGCACCAGAGACTAGGACATGGGAAACAGCACCAGAGACTAGGACATGGGAAACAGCACCAGAGACTAGGACATGGGAAACAGCACCAGAGACTAGGACATGGGAAACAGCACCAGAGACTAGGACATGGGAAACAGCACCAGAGACTAGGACATTGGAAACAGCACCAGAGACTAGGACATTGGAAACAGCACCAGAGACTAGGACATTTCAGGTCACTGTGGATGTAACCCAGATCTGAAACAGCTGTGTGATGACTAGGGGGGTGGGGGTTGTTTAGAACAGAAAACAGATTTTTGTTATGATAAACAACCCCACAACTATAAACAAAAAACAAGTGCACAAGACTGGGAGGTTGTTGAAGACCAACTATTAAATCAAATCTAAGTTTATTTGTCACATGCGCCGAATACAACAGGTGTGGACCTCACAGTGAAATGCTTACTGACAGGCTCTGTGTGTGTGTGTGTGTGTGTGTGTGTGTGTGTGTAGTGTGTGTGTGTGTAGTGTGTGTGTGTGTGTGTAGTGTGTGTGTGTGTGTGTGTGTGTGTGTAGTGTGTGTGTGTATTGTGTGTGTGTGTGTGTGTGTGTGTGTGTGTGTGTGTGTAGTGTGTGTGTGTGTGTGTAGTGTGTAGTGTGTAGTGTGTAGTGTGTAGTGTGTGTGTGTGTGTGTGTGTGTGTGTGTGTGTGTGTGTGTGTGTGTAGGTAAGTAAAGAAATAAAACAACAGTAGAAAGACATTTGAAAAAAGAATAGCAGGGCTCTATACAGACACCTGTTAGTAGCAGGGCTCTATACAGACACCTGTTAGTAGCAGGGCTCTATACAGACACCTGTTAGTAGCAAGGCTCTATACAGACACCTGTTAGTCTAGAGTTGATATGAATGTATTTCTCCTCCCTCACATCAAGGGGACAGGACTGGGAGGTTGTTGAAGACCACAGGAAACTACTACACTCGATACTAATGTATCTGTCTGTCTCTCTTGTTCTCCAGGTAACATCATTGGTTCGGGGATATTCATCTCTCCTAAGGGTGTTTTGGAGCACGCTGGTTCGGTGGGTCTGTCCCTCATCGTATGGGTGTGCGGAGGGGGTATCTGCGCCCTGGGGTCCATGTGTTACGCTGAGCTGGGCGTCACCATTCCCAAGTCAGGAGGAGACTATTCCTACGTCACAGAGATATTCGGAGGACTGGTGGGGTACGTGTCTATTTTATGTCCACAATCCTAATTAGGGAACAACCCAGAAACTTTCCCAGAATTCCCAGGTTTTTTCAGAAATGTCCAGGGCCCGTCTCAGAGTAGAAGGGAAGAAATTCTTTCCAAAACACGATATATACATTTTCAGAAATGTTGGTTAATTGACCATTAAAACACATCTAGTGAAAGATGTAGAGCTACTATTGTTTCATCTGACCACAACATGGACTAGTGAGAGGACTGGCAGGATTAATCTGACCACAACATGGACTAGTGAGAGGACTGGCAGGATTCATCTGACCACAACATGGACTAGTGAGAGGACTGGCAGGATTAATCTGACCACAACATGGACTAGTGAGAGGACTGGCAGGATTAATCTGACCACAACATGGACTAGTGAGAGGACTGACAGGATTCATCTGACCACAACATGGACTAGTGAGAGGACTGGCAGGATTCATCTGACCACAACATGGACTAGTGAGAGGACTGGCAGGATTCATCTGACCACAACATGGACTAGTGAGAGGACTGGCAGGATTCATCTGACCACAACATGGACTAGTGAGAGGACTGGCAGGATTAATCTGACCACAACATGGACTAGTGAGAGGACTGACAGGATTAATCTGACCACAACATGGACTAGTGAGAGGACTGGCAGGATTAATCTGACCACAACATGGA
The DNA here is from genome assembly GCF_045791955.1 of Oncorhynchus clarkii lewisi. NCBI lineage: Eukaryota > Metazoa > Chordata > Actinopteri > Salmoniformes > Salmonidae > Oncorhynchus > Oncorhynchus clarkii. Next base: position 85,481,648 of record NC_092152.1, read on the forward strand.
CTAGTGAAAAGACTGGCAGGATTAATCTGACCACAACATGGACTAGTGAGAGGATCTGCAGAGAAGAATGGGAGAAACTCCCCAAATACAGGTGTGCCAAGCTTGTAGCGTCATACCCAAGAAGACTGGAGGCTGTAAATGTTGCCAAAGGTGCTTCAACAAAGTACTGAGTAAAAGGTCTGAATACTGATGGAAATGTGATATTTCCGGTTTTGAATTTTTTTATTAATTTGCTCAAATTTCTAAAAACCTGTTTTTGCTGTGTTATTATGAGGTATTGTGTGTAGATGTTTTTAAATCAATTTTAGAATGAGGCTGTAATGTAACAAAATATGGTAAAAGTCCAGGGGTCTGAACACCTCCCGAAGGCCCTGTCTACAAAATGGGTTTTCTTTTCAGACATTTAAGCAACTTTTGGAACAATGTTCTAGGAGTTTCAGATTTTTTTTTGTTAATGAATTTGCCGGTTAAGGCTGAATTGATTCCTATTGTTGGAGCGACATAGCCCTCTATTTCCCCCCTATTTGCCCCCTATTTCCCCCCTATTTGCCCCCTATGGCTCTCCCCTTTTCATCAGCTGGATCTTGGCTCTCCCCTTTTCATCAGCTGGATCTTGGCTCTCCCCTTTTCATCAGCTGGTTCTTGGCTCTCCCCTTTTCATCAGCTGGATCTTGGCTCTCCCCTTTTCATCAGCTGGATCTTGGCTCTCCCCTTTTCATCAGCTGGATCTTGGCTCTCCCCTTTTCATCAGCTGGATCTTGGCTCTCCCCTTTCCATCAGCTGGATCTTGGCTCTCCCCTTTTCATCAGCTGGTTCTTGGCTCTCCCCTTTTCATCAGCTGGATCTTGGCTCTCCCCTTTTCATCAGCTGGATCTTGGCTCTCCCCTTTTCATCAGCTGGATCTTGGCTCTCCCCTTTTCATCAGCTGGTTCTTGGCTCTCTCCTTTCCATCAGCTGGATCTTGGCTCTCTCCTTTTCATCAGCTGGTTTAGAACGTTTGCTCTTTCGGTCAACAGGACCACATATCACAGGCTCCAACAGGACTAGGTATCACAGGCTCCAACAGGACTAGGTATCACAGGCTCCAACAGGACTAGGCATCACAGGCTCCAACAGGACTAGGTATCACAGGCTCCAACAGGACTAGGTATCACAGGCTCCAACAGGACCAGGTATCACAGGCTCCAACAGGACTAGGTATCACAGGCTCCAACAGGACCAGGTATCACAGGCTCCAACAGGACCAGGTATCACAGGCTCCAACAGGACTAGGTATCACAGGCTCCAACAGGACCAGGTATCATAGGCTACAACAGGACCAGGTATCACAGGCTCCAACAGGACCAGGTATCACAGGCTTCAACAGGACCAGGTATCACAGGCTACAACAGGACCAGGTATCACAGGCTCCAACAGGACTAGGTATCACAGGCTCCAACAGGACCAGAGATCACAGGCTCCAACAGGACCAGACATCACAGGCTCCAACAGGACCAGATATCACAGGCTCCAACAGGACCAGGTATCACAGGCTCCAACAGGACCAGATATCACAGGCTCCAACAGGACCAGGTATCACAGGCTCCAACAGGACCAGGTATCACAGGCTCCAACAGGACCAGACATCACAGGCTCCAACAGGACCAGATATCACAGGCTCCAACAGGACCAGGTATCACAGGCTCCAACAGGACCAGGTATCACAGGCTCCAACAGGACCAGACATCACAGGCTCCAACAGGACCAGACATCACAGGCTCCAACAGGACCAGGTATCACAGGCTCCAACAGGACCAGGTATCATAGGCTACAACAGGACCAGGTATCATAGGCTCCAACAGGACCAGACATCACAGGCTCCAACAGGACCAGACATCACAGGCTCCAACAGGACCAGGTATCACAGGCTCCAACAGGACCAGGTATCATAGGCTACAACAGGACCAGGTATCACAGGCTCCAACAGGACCAGGTATCATAGGCTACAACAGGACCAGGTATCATAGGCTACAACAGGACCAGGTATCACAGGCTCCAACAGGACCAGGTATCACAGGCTCCAACAGGACCAGGTATCACAGGCTCCAACAGGACTAGGTATCACAGGCTCCAACAGGATCAGAGATCACAGGCTCCAACAGGACCAGACATCACAGGCTCCAACAGGACCAGGTATCACAGGCTCCAACAGGACTAGGTATCACAGGCTCCAACAGGACCAGAGATCACAGGCTCCAACAGGACCAGACATCACAGGCTCCAACAGGACCAGACATCACAGGCTCCAACAGGACCAGACATCACAGGCTCCAACAGGACCAGACATCACAGGCTCCAACAGGACCAGATATCACAGGCTCCAACAGGACCAGACATCACAGGCTCCAACAGGACCAGACATCACAGGCTCCAACAGGACCAGACATCACAGGCTCCAACAGGACCAGATATCACAGGCTCCAACAGGACCAGATATCACAGCCTCCAACAGGACCAGACATCACAGGCTCCAACAGGACCAGATATCACAGTCTCCAACAGGACCAGATATCACAGGCTCCAACAGGACCAGACATCACAGGCTCCAACAGGACCAGACATCACAGGCTCCAACAGGACCAGACATCACAGGCTCCAACAGGACCAGACATCACAGGCTCCAACAGGACCAGGTATCACAGGCTCCAACAGGACCAGACATCACAAGCTCCAACAGGACCACATATCACAGGCTCCAACAGGACCAGGTATCACAGGCTCCAACGGGACCAGAGATCACAGGCTCCAACAGGACCAGACATCACAGGCTCCAACAGGACCAGACATCACAGGCTCCAACAGGACCAGACATCACCCTGATGCTCATTTTGTTAACAGGAGCCAACATGGCTGCCATAGAATGTTATTAAATGCATCATGATGCAGAAACCTCAATGTCCCAACTCTCTAGATGGCAAGATGGCGCCGACAGAAACGGTCGCCTCGCTTCTAGTCCTTAGCAAACTATGCAGTATTTAGATTTTTTTTGTGCATTATTTCCTACATTGTCAGCCCAGAAAATCTCAAGTCTTATTACATACAGCCGGGAAGGACTATTGGATATCAGAGAGATGTCAACTAACCAGCACTACAACCAGGAATACGGCTTTCCCGAAGTGGATCCTTCGTCCGAACGATCCAAGAGGTTAAGCCAAAACAAAGTTGCCGCAGGAGAGGTAGACAGAGCGGCCTTCTGGTCAGGCTTCTGAGGCGCGAACCTCTTCTGAGTATTTTACTTGCTAATGTCCCCAGTCTCCAGAACACAAGGCAGATGGAATTAGGGCTAGTTGCTTTCCAGAGAGACCCTTCAGATTGTAACATACTCTGTTTCATGGAAACATGGCTCTTTGGGGACATGCTGTCCAAGTTGATACAGCCACCGGATTCTTTGTGCATCCGCGCTGACAGGAATAAACATCTCTCATGGAAGAAGAAAGGCGGTGGTGTATGTTTCATGATTAACGACTCATGGTGTAATTGTAACAACATACAGGAACTCAAGTCTTTCTGTTCACCAGACCTAGAATTCCTCACAATCAAATGCTGTCCGTATTATCTCCCAAGAGAATTCTCATCAGTTATTATGACTGGCTGGCAAAATCACTGCTACTCTAACTTACGCGATGCGTACAAGGCCCTCCCCCGTCCTCCGTTCGGCAAATCTGACCATGACTCCATTTTGCTTCTCCCCTCCTATAGGCAGAAACTGAAACAAGGATGTACCTGTGACTAGGAACATGCAACGCTGATCTGACCAATCAGAATCAACCCTTCAAGATTGTTTTGATCACGTGGACTGGGACGTGTCCCGGGCAGCCTCAGAGAATAATATAGATTTATACGCTGATTCAGTGAGTGAGTTTTATAAGGAAGTGCATAGGAGATGTTGTTCCCACCGTGACTATTATAACCTACCCTACCCAGAAACTGTGGATAGATGGTGGAATTCGCAAAAAACTGAAAGCGCGAACCACCGCATTTAACCACAGGAAGATGACCGGGAATTTGGCCGAATACAAACAGTGCAGTTATTCCCTCCGCAAGGCAATCAGACAAGCGAAACGTCAGTATATGGACAAAGAGTTGCAATTCAATGGCTCAGACACAAGACATATGTGGCAGGGTCTACAGGCAACCAAAAACTACAGAAAGAAAATCAGCCACGTCCTTGACTCGTCTCTCAAACCACATCGTGATGACAGAAGTGAGCGCAATGGATAGTCATTTAGTTCAGTTACCTTTGCCTTCTTCAGGAACAATGGTGGCCATCTTGAAGCATGTGGGGACAGCAGACTCGGATAGGGAGAGATTGAATATGTTCGTAAACACACCAGCCTGCTGGTCTGGGCCGGCAGCCTTGCGAGGGTTAACACGTTTATTTCACATTAAATAATGCTCATGTTAAACGTTTGAGTGTTTTATTGTATTTTGTAGTTAGGATCTAGTCCCCTGTGTGTATATAATGTTACTCCTTCTGATCTAAATAACTGGTCTTAGATCAGTACTCAGAGGGAGAGGGAGACCATCTGATCTAAATAACTGGTCTTAGATCAGTACTCAGGGGGGAGAGAGACCGTCTGATCTAAATAACTGGTCTTAGATCAGTACTCAGGGGGGAGAGAGACCGTCTAATCTAAATAACTGGTCTTAGATCAGTACTCAGGGGGGGGGGCATCTGATCTAAACAACTGGTCTTAGATCAGTACTCAGGGGGAGAGAGAGACCGTCTGATCTAAATAACTGGTCTTAGATCAGTACTCGGGGGGAGAGAGACCATCTGATCTAAATAACTGATCTTAGATCAGTACTCAGGGGGGAGAGAGACCATCTAATCTAAATAACTGGTCTTAGATCAGTACTCAGGGGGAGAGAGAGACCGTCTGATCTAAATAACTGGTCTTAGATCAGTACTCAGGGGGAGAGAGACCGTCTGATCTAAATAACTGATCTTAGATCAGTACTCAGGGGGGAGAGAGACCGTCTGATCTATATAACTGGTCTTAGATCAGTACTCAGGGGGGGGCATCTGATCTAAACAACTGGTCTTAGATCAGTACTCAGGGGGAGAGAGAGACCGTCTGATCTAAATAACTCGTCTTAGATCAGTACTCAGGGGGGAGAGAGACCGTCTGATCTAAACAACTGGTCTTAGATCAGTACTCAGGGGGAGAGAGACCATCTGATCTAAATAACTGGTCTTAGATTAGTACTCAGGGGGGAGCATCTGATCTAAACAACTGGTCTTAGATCAGTACTCAGGGGGAGAGAGAGACCGTCTGATCTAAATAACTCGTCTTAGATCAGTACTCAGGGGGGAGAGAGACCGTCTGATCTAAACAACTGGTCTTAGATCAGTACTCAGGGGGAGAGAGACCATCTGATCTAAATAACTGGTCTTAGATCAGTACTCAGGGGGAGAGAGACCGTCTGATCTAAATAACTGATCTTAGATCAGTACTCAGGGGGGAGAGAGACCGTCTGATCTAAACAACTGGTCTTAGATCAGTACTCAGGGGGAGAGAGACCATCTAATCTAAATAACTGGTCTTAGATCAGTACTCAGGGGGAGAGAGACCGTCTGATCTAAATAACTGGTCTCAGATCAGTACTCAGGGGGAGAGAGACCGTCTGATCTATATAACTGGTCTTAGATCAGTACTCAGGGGGGCGATAGAGACTGTCTGATCTATATAACTGGTCTTAGATCAGTACTCAGGGGGGAGAGAGACCGTCTGAATACGGCCACAGATCCTGGTCCTTCCTTCGTTCCTCCTCTACATGTTGACCTGTAATCATGTACAAAGAAGGCTGTGTTTTAATGTGTAAAGTGGATTAGATATAAATCGTACTGGTCGTCCCCATGATACTCGTTACAAGTGAGAGTCCACAAAGATGTCACTTAGGTCTCCGAGGCAGGAGACTCTCGGAGTTCATGAAAAGGTCAAATAAGTCATTGAGTTTGCCCAGCACTCTCCACAGCTGCCGTTCAATATAAACAATGTACAAGTCTACAGTCTATACAGCATATTTTGACTGCGTCACCCTGACTGTCTACATACACATATAAATATATATAGTTTTAACAGTATATGTGCTGTCTTCCTATAGGTTCCTGCTCCTATGGAGCGCGGTTCTCATCATGTACCCCACCACCCTGGCTGTCATAGCTCTCACCTTCTCCAACTATGTCCTGCAGCCGGCCTTCCAGAACTGTGTCCCTCCATACTTGGCCACCAGGCTTCTCTCCACCATCTGCATATGTAAGTCCAGTATAATAAACACTATTTAGTTGTGGTATACTACAATAATGACTATTTAGTAGTAGTACTATAGTACAATAATGACTATTTAGTAGTAGTACTATAGTACAATAATGACTATTTAGTAGTAGTACTATAGTACAATAATGACTATTTAGTAGTAGTACTATAGTACAATAATGACTATTTAGTAGTAGTACTACAGTACAATAATGACTATTTAGTAGTAGTACTATAGTACAATAATGACTATTTAGAAGTAGTACTATAGTAAAATAATTACTATTTAGTAGTAGTACTATAGTACAATAATGACTATTTAGTAGTAGTACTATAGTACAATAATGACTATTTAGTAGTAGTACTATAGTACAATAATGACTATTTAGTAGTAGTACTATACTACAATAATGACTATTTAGTAGTAGTACTATAGTACAATAATGACTATTTAGTAGTAGTACTATAGTACAATAATGACTATTTAGTAGTAGTACTATAGTACAATAATGACTATTTAGTAGTAGTACTACAGTACAATAATGACTATTTAGTAGTAGTACTATAGTACAATAATGACTATTTAGAAGTAGTACTATAGTAAAATAATTACTATTTAGTAGTAGTACTATAGTACAATAATGACTATTTAGTAGTAGTACTATAGTACAATAATGACTATTTAGTAGTAGTACTATAGTACAATAATGACTATTTAGTAGTAGTACTATACTACAATAATGACTATTTAGTAGTAGTACTATAGTACAATAATGACTATTTAGTAGTAGTACTATAGTACAATAATGACTATTTAGTAGTAGTACTATAGTACAATAATGACTATTTAGTAGTAGTACTATAGTACAATAATGACTATTTAGTAGTAGTACTATAGTACAATAATGACTATTTAGTAGTAGTACTACAGTACAATAATGACTATTTAGTAGTAGTACTATAGTACAATAATGACTATTTAGTAGTAGTACTATAGTACAATAATGACTATTTAGTAGTAGTACTATAGTACAATAATGACTATTTAGTAGTAGTACTATAGTACAATAATGACTATTTAGTAGTAGTACTACAGTACAATAATGACTATTTAGTAGTAGTACTATAGTACAATAATGACTATTTAGAAGTAGTACTATAGTAAAATAATTACTATTTAGTAGTAGTACTATAGTACAATAATGACTATTTAGTAGTAGTACTATAGTACAATAATTACTATTTAGTAGTAGTACTATAGTACAATAATGACTATTTAGTAGTAGTACTATACTACAATAATGACTATTTAGTAGTAGTACTATAGTACAATAATGACTATTTAGTAGTAGTACTATAGTACAATAATGACTATTTAGTAGTAGTACTATAGTACAATAATGACTATTTAGTAGTAGAACTATAGTACAATAATGACTATTTAGTAGTAGTACTATAGTACAATAATGACTATTTAGTAGTAGTACTATAGTACAATAATGACTATTTAGTAGTAGTACTATAGTACAATAATGACTATTTAGTAGTAGTACTACAGTACAATAATGACTATTTAGTAGTAGTACTATAGTATAATAATGACTATTTAGTAGTAGTACTATAGTACAATAATGACTATTTAGTAGTAGTACTATAGTACAATAATGACTATTTAGTAGTAGTACTATAGTACAATAATGACTATTTAGTAGTAGTACTACAGTACAATAATGACTATTTAGTAGTAGTACTATAGTACAATAATGACTATTTAGTAGTAGTACTATAGTAAAATAATTACTATTTAGTAGTAGTACTATAGTACAATAATGACTATTTAGTAGTAGTACTACAGTACAATAACTATTTAGTAGTAGTAGTATAGTACAATACTGACTATTTAGTAGTAGTACTATAGTACAATAATGACTATTTAGTAGTAGTAATAGTATAGTACAGTAATTACTATTTAGTAGTAGTATAGTACAATAATGACTATTTAGTAGTAGTACTATAGTACAATAATGACTATTTAGTAGTAGTCAGGCTGTAGTGTCATCATATCTAATGAGGACTGAGGTCCGTATCGGTAGTCAGGGTGTAGTGTCATCATATCTAATGAGGACTGAGGTCCGTATCGGTAGTCAGGCTGTAGTGTCATCATATCTAATGAGGACTGAGGTCCGTATCGGTAGTCAGGGTGTAGTGTCATCATATCTAATGAGGACTGAGGTCCGTATCGGTAGTTAGGGTGTAGTGTCATCATATCTAATGAGGACTGAGGTCCGTATCGGTAGTCAGGGTGTAGTGTCATCATATCTAATGAGGACTGAGGTCCGTATCGGTAGTCAGGGTGTAGTGTCATCATATCTAATGAGGACTGAGGTCCGTATCGGTAGTCAGGGTGTAGTGTCATCATATCTAATGAGGACTGAGGTCCGTATCCGTAGTCAGGGTGTAGTGTCATCATATCTAATGAGGACTGAGGTCCGTATCGGTAGTCAGGGTGTAGTGTCATCATATCTAATGAGGACTGAGGTCCGTATCGGTAGTCAGGGTGTAGTGTCATCATATCTAATGAGGACTGAGGTCCGTATCGGTAGTCAGGGTGTAGTGTCATCATATCTAATGAGGACTGAGGTCTGTATCGGTAGTCAGGGTGTAGTGTCATCATATCTAATGAGGACTGAGGTCCGTATCGGTAGTCAGGGTGTAGTGTCATCATATCTAATGAGGACTGAGGTCCGTATCGGTAGTCAGGGTGTAGTGTCATCATATCTAATGAGGACTGAGGTCCGTATCGGTAGTCAGGGTGTAGTGTCATCATATCTAATGAAGACTGAGGTCCGTATCGGTAGTCAGGGTGTAGTGTCATCATATCTAATGAGGACTGAGGTCCGTATCGGTAGTCAGGGTGTAGTGTCATCATATCTAATGAAGACTGAGGTCCGTATCGGTAGTCAGGGTGTAGTGTCATCATATCTAATGAAGACTGAGGTCCGTATCAGGGTGTAGTGTCATCATATCTAATGAGGACTGAGGTCCGTATCCGTGGAGAAAACCATACCTGTCTGTCTGTCTTTCTGTGTCAGCTGCTGGTTTGAACTTGTCTAAACCGGATGGAGCAGAGTTGGAGGAATGTGTGTGTGTGTGTGTGTGTGTGTGTGTGTGTGTGTGTGTGTGTGTACGGTTCACCATAACCCACGGCCTTGGCACATTGACGGTGTGCTGGCCATGCAGCACTATTTCTGGAGACAGAATGTGAAGCCTTTGACTTTCATTAACCTGCCAGCCGTGGTGCTAGCGTGTGTTCCCTGGATGTCAGCGCAGGACTCTCTGTGGCGGGTGGCGATGTGTTTGTGTGTGTGTGTGTGTGTGTTAGTTAGCATACCAGCCCCCTTTTGCTTGGGCGTCCCAGGGCAGGCGCGTGTGTGTGTGTGTGTGCCCTTGATAACTTTCAATAAATGGGTTGTGTGTGGGGGGGTGGAGACGAGCCCCTGTGTTGCTGGCCCTCAATCACCTGATCAGTGTGTGTGTGTGTGTGTGTGTCAGACTACGTAATGGTGTGTGTGTGTGTTCACTGAATGACTTTCTACGGACCAGTGTGTGTATGTGGGGGGGTGGAAGAGGGACGAGCCCCTGTGTTGGGACCTGACCTGACCCGTCAGTGTGTGTGTGTGTACCAGGCGGTGTGTGTGTGTGTGTCAGACTACGTAATGGTACCAGCGTTTGACTCCACCGATAATAGAAGGTCATGTCCTCAAAGCCATTGTGTATTGTTTCCACGGTTGCCGTGACAGTTGCTATGACACCCCTGTCACTGGGTGACAGGCGGGAGAAAGTGGGCGGGACGACCCTACTAACCAACCCTGGAGGGGCGCGCGGGGACGGTCAAGACCCTATTGGCTATTTGACATTCCGACGGTTTACAACTGATATATCTCTTCTAGACACACAGTAATTATTTCACAGTACCTCTTTCACAGCACCCCCTTCACAGTACCCCTTTACAATACCCCTTTACAGTACCTCCTTCACAGTACCTCCTTCACAGTACCTCCTTTACAATACCCCCTTCACAGTACCTCCTTTACAATACCCCCTTTACAGTACCTCCTTTACAATACCCCCTTCACAGTACCTCCTTTACAGTACCTCCTTCACAGTACCTCCTTCACAGTACCTCCTTCACAGTACCCCCTTCACAGTACCTCCTTTACAATACCCCCTTCACAGTATCTCCTTTACAATACCTCCTTCACAGTACCTCCTTCACAGTACCTCCTTTACAGTACCTCCTTCACAGTATCTCCTTCACAGTATCTCCTTCACAGTACCTCCTTAACAGTGCCTCCTTTACAATACCTCCTTCACAGTACCCCCTTCACAGTACCTCCTTTACAATACCCCCTCCACAGTATCTCCTTCACAGTATCTCCTTCACAGTACCTCCTTTACAGTGCCTCCTTTACAGTGCCTCCTTTACAGTGCCTCCTTTACAGTGCCTCCTTTACAGTCCCTCCTACAGTGGAGAAGGAAGGAAAAGTCTGAATCCCAAATGACACCCTATTCCCTATATAGTGCACTACTTCAGACCAGAGCCCTATGGCACCCTATTCCCTATATAGTGCACTACTTTAGACCAGAGCCCTACGGCACCCTGTTCCCTATATATAGTGCACTACTTCAGACCAGAGCCCTATGGCACCCTATTCCCTATATATAGTGCACTACTTCAGACCAGAGCCCTATGGCACCCTGTTCCCTATATATAGTGCACTACTTTAGACCAGGGGCCATTGGGTATACAGCATGCTCATGTCAACGCAGGTTAGCGTTTGTTTTGCCATGAATGTTGGCAGTTCTGCAGAGTGTTCCCTAGCTGGCACAGCCACAAAGTCATACAATCTGTTTTACAAATAGGTATGTAAAATAATTAAGGAAGTCAAATCCGGCTTTTTTAAACTTCCTCTTGAACGTTGTGGTAGTAGAATACCCAAGGTGTGGTAGTAGAATACCCAAGGTGTGGTAGTAGAATACCCCAGGTGTGGCAGTAGAATACCCAAGGTGTGGTAGTAGAATACCCAAGGTGTGGTAGTAGAATACCCAAGGTGTGATGTCTAAACTGGGTGGTGCTTCATCAGTTCCTCTTATTATAATTGTGTACCTTTATTTAACAAGTCAGTTAAGAACAAATTATTATTTTCAATGACAGCCTAGGAAGAGTGGGTTAACTGGTTTAGGAACAGTGGGTTAACTGCCTGTTCAGGGGCAGAACGACAGATTTGTACCTTGTCAGCTCGGGGGTTTGAACTTGCAACCTTTCGGTTACTAGTCCAACACTCTAACCACTAGGCTACCTGCCGCCCAATTATCATCTTAGTCATTGCTTACCTTAGAGAGATATTTATATATATATTGTTGTAATTTGCTAGTCACTCAATCATTTCCACATTTAACAGACTCTCTGATCCAGAGAGACTTACAGTAGAGAGTCATTTAACAGACTCTCTGATCCAGAGAGACTTACAGTAGAGAGTCATTTAACAGACTCTCTGATCCAGAGAGACTTACAGTAGAGAGTCATTTAGGGTAGTTAGAACCAGTGAGGACTGAGGAGTTGTAGCTACTAAGACATAGGGTCTAACTACCCTGCCTCTGTCTTAGTAGCTACAACTCCTCAGTCCTCACTGGTTCTAACTACCCTGTCTCTGTCTTAGTAGCTACAACTCCTCAGTCCTCACTGGTTCTAACTACCCTGCCTCTGTCTTAGTAGCTACAGTCACTGAGATAATATACTATATCTGGATAGGTTTCGTGGCTCGGCCAGGTCATCACAGGGTCACAAAGTCACAGGGAATGTAACCCTTCAGTACACTGACCCGGTCTGATGCCCTTTCCCATTGCCACGAGGTTAATGGGACCACACCGCTGTGACACCGGGCCAATGGGCCAACGGGCCAATGGGCCAACAATCTGGTGCCTTCTTAAAGGCCAGGGTTTTCCCAAATGGAACCCTATCCCCTATATAGTGCACTACTTTAGACCAGAACCCTATGGCACCCTATTCCCTATATAGTGCACTACTTTATACCAGAGCCCTATGGCACCCTATTCCCTACATAGTGCACTACTTTAGACCAGCGCCCTATGGCACCCTATTCACTATATAGTGCACTACTTTGGATCGTAGTACACTATATAGGGAATCGGGTGCCATTTCTTGTCCCCTGGGTTTTATTTGTCTGCATCGGAAGCAGTTTATTTTGGGGGGTTAGGAGGACTGACAGACTCTCTTTGGGGGGTTAGGAGGACTGACAGACTCTCTTTGGGGGGTTAGGAGGACTGACAGACTCTCTTTGGGGAGGAAGCAGTTTATTTTGGGGGGTTAGGAGGACTGACAGACTCTCTTTGGGGGGTTAGGAGGACTGACAGACTCTCTTTGGGGAGGAAGCAGTTTATTTTGGGGGGTTAGGAGGACTGACAGACTCTCTTTGGGGGGTTAGGAGGACTGACAGACTCTCTTTGGGGGGTTAGGAGGACTGACAGACTCTCTTTGGGGAGGAAGCAGTTTATTTTGGGGGGTTAGGAGGACTGACAGACTCTCTTTGGGGGGTTAGGAGGACTGACAGACTCTATTTGGGGAGGAAGCAGTTTATTTTGGGGGTTAGGAGGACTGACAGACTCTCTTTGGGGAGGAAGCAGTTATTTTGGGGGGTTAGGAGGACTGACAGACTCTCTTTGGGGAGGAAGCAGTTTATTTTGGGGGGTTAGGAGGACTGACAGACTCTCTTTGGGGAGGAAGCAGTTTATTTTGGGGGGTTAGGAGGACTGACAGACTCTCTTTGGGGAGGAAGCAGTTTATTTTGGGGGGTTAGGAGGACTGACAGACTCTCTTTGGGGAGGAAGCAGTTTATTTTGGGGGGTTAGGAGGACTGACTGACTCTCTTTGGGGAGGAAGCAGTTTATTTTGGGGGGTTAGGAGGACTGACTGACTCTCTTTGGGGAGGAAGCAGTATATTTTGGGGGGTTAGGAGGACTGACTGACTCTCTTTGGGGAGCCGGCACATCTGTGATGGATGAAGTAGAGGGAGTGGTGCCTGTCTCAAACCCCCTGCACCCCTCTACTCCTCTCCTGCCCCCCCCCCCCCTACCCTCTCCTGCCCCCCTCTACCCCTCTCCTGTCCCCTCATACCCTCTCCTGCCTCCTCCTGCCCCTTCTACCCCTCTCCTGTCCCCTCATAACCTCTCCTGCCTCCTCTTGCCCCCTCTACCCCTCTCCTGCCTTCTCATACCCTCTCCTGCCTCCTCATACCCTCTCCTGCCTCCTCATACCCTCTCCTGCCTCCTCCTTCCCCCCTCTACCTCACTCCTGCCCCCCTCTAACCCTCTCCTGTCCCTCATACCCTCTCCTGCCTCCTCCTGCCCCCCTCATACCCTCTCCTGCCTTCTCCTGCCCCCCGTAACCCCTGTGCACCCTCCTCTCCCTGAGGACAGGACCCCCTCCTCTCCCCCTTAACCCCTGTGCACCCTCCTCTCCCTGGGGACAGGGCCTCCTTCTGCCCCCCTCTACCCCTCTCCTGCCTCCTCCTGCCCCCCTCTACCACCCTCCTCTCCCTGGGGACAGACAACCTGCTGTGTCCCAGCTTGCTGCTGCTGTTACTAAACACATTGACACAGGAAGTGGTAACATACTACACGGGACTACACTACACTGATATAGATAGCTACAGATCTAGGATCAGATTCCTCCAACCGTAACCTTAACCATTAGACGGGGGAAAATGAAGAAGGAAACTGACCCGAGACCAGCGTCTCTGTTGGTCTGCGTGGATAATAATACGTGGGTCAGCCTACACCTACAGAAACACAGCTGATTCAATACTAGGCCAAGTTTCCTCTGTTTCAGTTCAGTTTAATGTGTGTCTCCCACTGGTGATTACCGGGTGTATCACCACCATGCAGCAGATGACATAGAGCCCTCTGACTGGAGGGATACGAGACACCCAGACAGGCCCTCTGCCAGCCCAGCCATGCTGTTCTGATTAGCCACGTCGTGCCCCTCCCTCTAAACTCACTCACTTCCTGCAATGGAACTTGTGACTCCACTTGTGTCGTTCCAGATCGACAGAAAAAGGAGAGGAGAGAGGGAAGAGAGGAGAGAGGGAAGAGAGGAGAGAGAGGAGAGGAGAGAGGGAAGAGAGGAGAGAGGGAAGAGAGGAGAGAGGGAAAAGAGGAGAGAGGAGAGAGGGAAGAGGGAAGAGAGGAGAGAGGAGAGAGGGAAGAGGGAAGAGAGGAGAGAGGGAAGAGAGGAGAGAGGGAGGAGAGGAGAGGGAAGAGAGGAGAGAGAGGAGAGAGGGGAGAGGGAAGAGAAGAGAGAGAGAGAGAGACAGAGAGAGAGAGACAGAGAGAGAGAGAGAGAAGGGTAGAGAAGGGTAGAGAAGGGTAGAGAAGAGAGAGAGAGAGAGAGAGAGAGAGAGAGAGAGAGAGAGAGAGAGAGCTGTACCACCCATGTTCCCGTCTATTTTCTAATTTGTCATGCGTCTGTCATGTGGTAATGATAAAGTGGTGTAATGGCCTAACAGTTTGACATTTTGTTTAATTATTGTGATGAGCTCATGTTTCTCTGTACCAGGATCATACAGCCTCACCATACAGCCTTACCATACAGTCTTACCATACAGTCTTACCATACAGCCTGTACCAGACCATACAGCCTGTACCAGACCACACAGCCTTACCATACAGCCTGTACCAGACCATACAGCCTTACCATACAGCCTCACCATACAGCCTTACCATACAGCCTTACCATACAGCCTGTACCAGACCATACAGCCTGTACCAGACCATACAGCCTTACCATACAGCTTTACCATACAGCCTGTACCAGACCATACAGCTTGTAACAGACCATACAGCCGGTACCAGATCATACAGCCTTACCATACAGCTTTACCATACAGCCTGTACCAGACCATACAGCTTGTAACAGACCATACAGCCTTACCAGACCATACAGCTTGTAACATACCAGACAGCCTGTAACAGACCATACAGCCTTACCAGACCATACAGCTTGTAACATACCAGACAGCATGTACCAGACCATACAGCATGTACCAGACCATACAGCCTGTACCAGATCATACAGCTTGTAACATACCAGACAGCCTGTAACAGACCACACAGCCTGTACCAGACCATACAGCCGGTACCAGATCATACAGCCTGTACCAGACCACACAGCCTTACCATACAGCTTGTACCAGACCATACAGCCTGTACCAGACCAGACAGCCTGTACCATGATCATACAGCCTGTACCAGACCATACAGCCTGTAACAGACCATACAGCCTGTAACAGACCATACAGCTTGTACCAGACCAGACAGCCTGTACCATGATCATACAGCCTGTAACAGACCATACAGCCTGTACCAGACCAGACAGCCTTACCATACAGCCTGTACCAGACCATACAGCCTGTACCAGACCAGACAGCCTGTACCAGACCAGACAGCCTTACCATACAGCCTGTAACAGACCATACAGCCTGTACCAGACCAGACAGCCTTACCATACAGCCTGTACCAGACCATACAGCCTGTACCAGACCAGACAGCCTGTACCAGACCATACAGCTTGTACCAGACCAGACAGCCTGTACCATGATCATACAGCCTGTACCAGACCATACAGCCTGTACCAGACCATACAGCCTGTACCAGACAGCCTGTACCAGACAGCCTGTACCAGACCAGACAGCCTGTACCAGACCAGACAGCCTGTACCAGACCAGACAGCATGTACCATGATCATACAGCCTGTACCAGACCAGACAGCCTGTATCAGACCAGACAGCCTGTACCAGGACCATACAGCCTGTACCAGACAGCTTGTACCAGACCAGACAGCCTGTACCAGACCAGACAGCCTGTACCAGGACCATACAGCCTGTACCAGACAGCCTCTACCAGACCAGACAGCCTGTACCATGATCATAAACAGGGTTGACCGTAAACAGGGTTGACCGTAAACAGGGTTGACCGTATCAGAGTTGACTGTATCAGGGTTGACTGTATCAGGGTTGATTGTATCAGGGTTGACTGTATCAGGGTTGACTGTAACAGGGTTGACCGTAAACAGGGTTGACTGTATCAGGGTTGACTCTAAACAGGGTTGACTGTATCAGGGTTGACTGTACCAGGGTTGGCTGTACCAGGGTTGACTGTACCAGGGTTGACTATAAACAGGGTTGACCGTAACAGGGTTGACCGTAAACAGGGTTGACCGTAACAGGGTTGACCGTAAACAGGGTTGACTGTACCAGGGTTGATGATTTTATCTTAAATCAGCCATAGATACCCTTCAGACAGGTGGAATTGAAGCTTGAATTGTGCAACAGGGAGAGACACACATGATTTGTTGTTGTTGGTAGAACATGCCTAGCCTGTCTATCTACGGGTAACGGGGGGGTTGACATGTTGTGTTCGGGGGGGCCAACCCTGACAGGATGACCACATCAGTGAATCAACCCACTCAGGTGACGCACCCCCTCCAGGGACGGCATGAGAGAGCCCCAGTAAGCCAGTGACTCAGCCCCTGTAATAGGGTTAGAGGCAGAGAATCCCAGTGGAAAGAGGGGAACCGGCCAGGCAGAGACAGCAAGGGCGGTTCGTTGCTCCAGAGCCTTTCCGTTCACCTTCCCACTCCTGGGTCAGACTACACTCAATCCTTTGACCCACTGAAGAGATGAGTCTTCAGTAGAGACTTGAAGGTTGAGACCGAGTTTGCATCTCTGACATGGGTAGGCAGACCGTTCCATAAAAATGGAGCTCTATAGGAGAAAGCCCTGCCTCCAGCTGTTTGCTTAGAAATTCTAGGGACAATTAGGAGGCCTGCGTCTTGTGACTGTAGCGTACGTGTAGGTATGTACGGCAGGACCAAATCAGAGAGATAGGTAGGAGCAAGCCCATGTAATGCTTTGTAGGTTAGCAGTAAAACCTTGAAATCAGCCCTTGCTTTGACAGGAAGCCAGTGTAGAGAGGCTAGCACTGGAGTAATATGATAAAATGTTTGGGTTCTAGTCAGGATTCTAGCAGCCGTATTTAGCACTAACTGAAGTTTATTTAGTGCTTTATCCGGGTAGCCGGAAAGTAGAGCATTGCAGTAGTCTAACCTAGAAGTGACAAAAGCATGCATTAATTTTTCTGCATCATTTTAGGACAGAAAGTTTCTGATTTTTGCAATGTTACGTAGATGGAAAAAAGCTGTCCTTGAAATGGTCTTGATATGTTCTTCAAAAGAGAGATCAGGGTTCAGAGTAACGCCGAGGTCCTTCACAGTTTTATTTGAGACGACTGTACAACCATTAAGATGAATTGTCAGATTCAACAGAAGATCTCTTTGTTTCTCGGGACCTAGAACAAGCATCTCTGTTTTGTCCGAGTTTAAAAGTAGAAAGTTTGCAGCCATCCACTTACTTATGTCTGAAACACATGCTTCTAGCAAGGGCAATTTTGGGGCTTCACCATGTTTCATTGAAATGTACAGCTGTGTGTCATCCGCATAGCAGTGAAAGTTAACATTATGTTTTCGAATAACATCCCCAAGAGGTAAAATATATAGTGAAAACAATAGTGGTCCTAAAACGGAACCTTGAGGAACACCGAAATTTACAGTTGATTTGTCAGAGGACAAACCATTCACAGAGACAAACTGATATCTTTCCGACAGATAAGATCTAAACCAGGCCAGAACTTGTCCGTGTAGACCAATTTGGGTTTCCAATCTCTCCAAAAGAATGTGGTGATCGATGGTATCAAAAGCAGCACTAAGGTCTATGAGCACGAGGACAGGTGCAGAGCCTCGGTCCGATGCCATTAAAATGTCATTTACCACCTTCACAAGTGCCGTCTCAGTGCTATGATGGGGTCTAAAACCAGACTGAAGCATTTCGTATACATTGTTTGTCTTCAGGAAGGCAGTGAGTTGTTGCGCAACAGCCTTTTCTAAAATTTTTGAGAGGAATGGAAGATTCGATATAGGCCGATAGTTTTTTATATTTTCTGGGTCAAGGTTTGGCTTTTTCAAGAGAGGCTTTATTACTGCCACTTTTAGTGAGTTTGGTACACATCCAGTGGATACACAGCCGTTTATTATGTTAAACATAGGAGGGCCAAGCACAGGAAGCAGCTCTTTCAGTAGTTTAGTTGGAATAGGGTCCAGTATGCAGCTTGAAGGTTTAGAGGCCATGATTATTTTCATCATTGTGTCAAGAGATATAGTAGTAAAACACTTGAGCGTCTCTCTTGATCCTAGGTCCTGGCAGAGTTGTGCAGACTCAGGACAACTGAGCTTTGAAGGAATACGCAGATTTAAGGAGGAGTCCGTAATTTGCTTTCTAATAATCATAATCTTTTCCTCAAAGAAGTTCATGAATTTATCACTGCTAAAGTGAAAGTCATCCTCTCCTGGGGAATGCTGCTTTTTAGTTAGCTTTGCGACAGTATCAAAAAGGAATTTCGGATTGTTCTTATTTTCCTCAATTAAGTTAGAAAAATAGGATGATCGAGCAGCAGTAAGGGCTCTTCGGTACTGCACAGTACTGTCTTTCCAAGCTAGTCGGAAGACTTCCATTTTGGTGTGGCGCCATTTCCGTTCCAATTTTCTGGAAGCTTGCTTCAGAGCTCGGGTATTTTCTGTGTACCAGGGAGCTAGTTTCTTATGAGAAATGTTTTTAGTTTTTAGGGGTGCAACTGCATCTAGGGTATTGCGCAAGGTTAAATTGAGTTCCTCAGTTAGGTGGTTAACTGATTTTTGTCCTCTGGCGTCCTTGGGTAGACAGAGGGAATCTGGAAGGACATCAAGGAATCTTTGTGTTGTCTGTGAATTTATAGCACGACTTTTGATGATCCTTGGTTGGGGTCTGAGCAGATTATTTGTTGCAATTGCAAACGTAATAAAATGGTGGTCCGATAGTCCAGGATTATGAGGAAAAACATTAAGATCCACAACATTTATTCCATGGGACAAAACTAGGTCCAGCGTATGACTGTGACAGTGAGTGGGTCCAGAGACATGTTGGACAAAACCCACTGAGTCGATGATGGCTCCGAAAGCCTTTTGGAGTGGGTCTGTGGACTTTTCCATGTGAATATTAAAGTCACCAAAGATTAGAATATTATCTGCTATGACTACAAGGTCCGATAGGAATTCAGGGAACTCAGTGAGGAACGCTGTATATGGCCCAGGAGGCCTGTAAACAGTAGCTATAAAAAGTGATTGAGTAGGCTGCATAGATTTCATGACTAGAAGCTCAAAAGACGAAAACGTCATCATTTTTTTTTTGTAAATTTAAATTTGCTATCGTAAATGTTAGCAACACCTCCGCCTTTGCGGGATGCACAGGGGATATGGTCACTAGTGTAGCCAGGAGGTGAGGCCTCATTTAACACAGTAAATTCATCAGGCTTAAGCCATGTTTCAGTCAGGCCAATCACATCAAGATTATGATCAGTGATCAGGGATCTAACATTAAGTAGCCCTATTTTGAGATGTGAGGTATCATGATCTCTTTCAATAATGAAAGGAATGGAGGTGGTCTTTATCCTAGTGAGATTGCTAAGGCGAACACCACCATGTTTAGTTTTGCCCAACCTAGGTCGAGGCAAAGACACGGTCTCAATGGTGATAGCTGAGCTGACTACACTGACTGTGCTAGTGGCAGACTCCACTATGCTGGCAGGCTGGCTAACAGCCTGCTGCCTGGCCTGCACCCTATTTCATTGTGGAGCTAGAGGAGTTAGAGCCCTGTCTATGTTGGTAGATAAAATGAGAGCACCCCTCCAGCTAGGATGGAGTCCGTCACTCCTCAGCAGGTCAGGCATGGTCCTGTTTGTGGGTGAGTCCCAGAAAGAGGGACAATTATCTACAAATTCTATATTTTGGGAGGGGCAGAAAACAGTTTTCAACCAGCGATTGAGTTGTGAGACTCTGCTGTAGAGCTCATCACTCCCCATTAACATTAACATGAGGGACAGAGTAACAGGGTTGACATTAACATGAGGGACAGAGTAACAGGGTTGACATTAACATGAGGGACAGAATAACAGGGAAAAACATTAACATGAGGGACAGAGTAACAGGGTTGACATTAACATGAGGGACAGAATAACAGGGTTGACCTTAACATGAGGGACAGAATAACAGGGTTGACCTTAACATGAGGGAC
This sequence comes from Oncorhynchus clarkii lewisi, assembly GCF_045791955.1. Classification (NCBI taxonomy): domain Eukaryota; kingdom Metazoa; phylum Chordata; class Actinopteri; order Salmoniformes; family Salmonidae; genus Oncorhynchus; species Oncorhynchus clarkii. The sequence continues at coordinate 85,502,184 of NC_092152.1, forward strand.
AGATTAACAGGGTTGACCTTAACATGAGGGACAGAGTAACATGGTTGACCTTAACATGAAGGACAGAATAACAGGGTTGACATTAACATGAGGAACAGAATAACAGGGTTGACCTTAACATGAGGGACAGAGTAACAGGGTTGACCATGAGGGACAGAATAACAGGGTTGACATTAACATGAGGGACAGAGTAACAGGGTTGACATTAACATGAGGGACAGAATAACAGGGTTGACATTAACATGAGGGACAGAATAACAGGGTTGACATTAACATGAGGGACAGAATAACAGGGTTGACCTTAACATGAGGGACATAATAACAGGGTTGACCTTAACATGAGGGACAGAGTAACAGGGTTGACCATGAGGGACAGAGTAACAGGGTTGACCATGAGGGACAGAGTAACAGGGTTGACCTTAACATGAGGGACAGAGTAACAGGGTTGACCTTAACACGAGGGACAGAGTAACAGGGTTGACATTAACATGAAGGACAGAATAACAGGGTTGACCTTAACATGAGGGACAGAGTAACAGGGTTGACATTAACATGAGGGACAGAATAACAGGGTTGACCTTAACATGAGGGACAGAGTAACAGGGTTGACCTTAACACGAGGGACAGAGTAACAGGGTTGACATTAACATGAAGGACAGAATAACAGGGTTGACCTTAACATGAGGGACAGAGTAACAGGGTTGACCATGAGGGACAGAATAACAGGGTTGACATTAACATGAGGGACAGAATAACAGGGTTGACATTAACATGAGGGACAGAATAACAGGGTTTACATTAACACGAGGGACAGACGTAAATTAATCACTATGAAATAATTAATAATATTCAGAAATCCCTTTTTGGAAGCAACAAAATAACTGTGGCATTTCAATGATGGTGAAACCTAGAGACATTTTGGGGGATAAGTTGGTTAAAGTCCTCCTAGAAATCACAGAGGGTCACAATTGCTGAATGTTTTAGCAAGTCCTTCTTCATATTAAAAAGTGATTTAGAGTCAGAGTGTACATGGTTAGTCACCTCTCTGTCTCTCTGTCCCAGTGTTCCTGGGTTAGAGTACATGGTTAGTCACCTCTCTGTCCCAGTGTTCCTGGGTTAGTGTACATGGTTAGTCACCTCTCTGTTCCAGTGTTCCTGGGTTAGAGTACATGGTTAGTCACCTCTCTGTCCCAGTGTTCCTGGGTTAGAGTACATGGTTAGTCACCTCTCTGTCTCTCTGTCCCAGTGTTCCTGGGTTAGAGTACATGGTTAGTCACCTCTCTGTCCCAGTGTTCCTGGGTTAGTGTACATGGTTAGTCACCTCTCTGTTCCAGTGTTCCTGGGTTAGAGTACATGGTTAGTCACCTCTCTGTCTCTCTGTCCCAGTGTTCCTGGGTTAGTGTACATGGTTAGTCACCTCTCTGTCTCTCTGTCCCAGTGTTCCTGGGTTAGAGTACATGGTTAGTCACCTCTCTGTCCCAGTGTTCCTGTGTTAGAGTACATGGTTAGTCACCTCTCTGTTCCAGTGTTCCTGGGTTAGAGTACATGGTTAGTCACCTCTCTGTCTCTCTGTCCCAGTGTTCCTGGGTTAGAGTGTACATGGTTAGTCACCTCTCTGTCGCTCTGTCCCAGTGTTCCTGGGTTAGAGTACATGGTTAGTCACCTCTCTGTCCCAGTGTTCCTGGGTTAGTGTACATGGTTAGTCACCTCTCTGTCTCTCTGTCCCAGTGTTCCTGGGTTAGAGTGTACATGGTTAGTCACCTCTCTGTCGCTCTGTCCCAGTGTTCCTGGGTTAGAGTACATGGTTAGTCACCTCTCTGTCCCAGTGTTCCTGGGTTAGTGTACATGGTTAGTCACCTCTCTGTCCCAGTGTTCCTGGGTTAGAGTACATGGTTAGTCACCTCTCTGTCCCAGTGTTCCTGGGTTAGAGTACATGGTTAGTCATCTCTCTGTCCCAGTGTTCCTGGGTTAGAGTACATGGTTAGTCACCTCTCTGTCCCAGTGTTCCTGGGTTAGAGTACATGGTTAGTCACCTCTCTGTCTCTCTGTCCCAGTGGTCCTGGGTTAGTGTACATGGTTAGTCACCTCTCTGTCTCTCTGTCCCAGTGGTCCTGGGTTAGAGTACATGGTTAGTCACCTCTCTGTTCCAGTGTTCCTGGGTTAGAGTACATGGTTAGTCATCTCTCTGTCCCAGTGTTCCTGGGTTAGAGTACATGGTTAGTCACCTCTCTGTCCCAGTGTTCCTAGTTTAGAGTACATGGCGTGGGTAAACAGCTCCAGTGTTCCTGGTTAGAGTATATGGTTAGTCATCTCTCTCTTTCTCTCTGCCCCAGTGTTCCTGACGTGGGTAAACTGTTCCAGCGTGCGCTGGGCCACCAGGATCCAGGACGTGTTCACGGTGGCCAAGTTGCTGGCTCTGGGACTCATCATAGCTGTGGGACTGGTGCAGATCTGCAGAGGTGAGGACACACACACACACACACACACACACACACACACACACACACACACACACACACACACACACACACACACACACACACACACACACACACACACACACACTTGTATGCAGGCAGGCACACACAGTTCTGTTGCCAACTCATTCTACATATCTGTAGTTATCAGTTATGTTTAACCTGTCTGGGAACGGGGTTCCGCTAGCGGGGCTCCAAATTCGAACAACAGAAATCTAATAAATCTAATTTCTCAAACAAACAAGTATTAGGCACCATTTTAAAGATACAATTCTCGTTAATCCAGTCACAGTGTCTGATTTCAAAAATGCTTTACAGCGAATGCTCCACAAATGATTATGTTAGGTCACCACCAAGTCACCGAAAAACACAGCCATTTTTCCAGCCAAAGAAAGGAGTCTCAAAAAGCACAAATAGAGATAAAATGAATCGCTAACCTTTGATGATCTTCATCAGAGGACACTCATAGGACTTCATGTTACACAATACATGTATGTTTAGTTCGATAAAGTTCATATTTATATACAAAAATTGCATTTTACATTGACGTGTTATGTTTAGTAGTTCCAAAACATGCAGTGATTTTGCAGAGATCCACATCAATATACATAAATACTCATAATAAACATTGATAAAAGATACAACTGTTATGCATGGAATTTTAGATACTCTTCTCCTTAATGCAACCGCTGTGTAAGATTTAAAAATAACTTTACGGAAAAAGCAAACCATGCAATAATCTGAGTACGGCACTCAGAGACCAAAACAGCCCAAACAGATATCCACCATGTTGTGGAGTCAACATTAGTCAGAAATAGCATTATAAATATTCACTTATCTTTGATGATCTTCATCAGAATGCACTCCCAGGAATCCCCGTTCCACCATAAATGTTTGATTTGTTCGATAAAGTTGATCATTTATGTCCATCCTTTTGTTAGGGTGTTTGGTAAACAAATCCATACGCGCGTGCAGGTCCAGCGGAAAGGTCGGATGAAAAGTCCAAAAAGTTATATTACTGGTCGTAGAAACATGTCAAGCGTAGTATAGAATCAATCTTTAGGATGTTTTTATCATAAATCTTCAATAATGTCCCAACCAGAGAATTCCTTTGTCTGTAGAAAAGCAAAGGAACGCGAGCTAACTCTCTCATGACCGCGTGTCACGAGCCCGTGGCTCTCTGCCAGACACCTGACTCAATCCCATCTCATTCAGCCCCCCTTCACAGTAGAAGCCTGAAAAAAGGTTCTAAAGACTGTTGACATCTAGTGGAAGCCTTAGGAAGTGCAATATGACCCCTTAGACACTGTATATTGGATAGGCAATCACTTGAAAAACTACAAAAACACACAGAGGTCTGAGACACACGGACAAACACACAGAGGTCTGAGACACACGGACCAACACACAGAGGTCTGAGACACACGGACAAACACACACAGAGGTCTGAGACACACGGACCAACACACAGAGGTCTGAGACACACGGACACACACACAGAGGTTGAACCTTATAATTGTCTCTGAATCACAGGATAAATGTGAGTTTCAACTGCTTCTTTAGGATGCTCCTCACCATACTGATTACAGTCATTAACTTCAGGTCAAATGACAGGAGTGAGGAAATGAATAGCCTCTGCTTCCACCTGGTGGACGTGTATAGACACTACCACAGATAGAAAAACGAGCCAGATATTATACATGTGAAGCTTTTTGTTGGCGTTTCCATTCACTACCAAAGATGGTGATGAGAGGAAGCCCAGTGGCTGGCAGTGGGGGAAAGATGGTGATGAGAGGAAGCCTAGTGGCTGGCAGTGGGGGAAATATGGTGATGAGAGGAAGCCCAGTGGCTGGCAGTGGGGGAAATATGGTGATGAGAGGAAGCCCAGTGGCTGGCAGTGGGGGAAAGATGGTGATGAGAGGAAGTCCAGTGGCTGGCAGTGGGGAAAAGATGGTGATGAGAGGAAGCCCAGTGGCTGGCAGTGGGGGAAAGATGGTGATGAGAGGAAGTCCAGTGGCTGGCAGTGGGGAAAAGATGGTGATGAGAGGAAGCCCAGTGGCTGGCAGTGGGGGAAAGATGGTGATGAGAGGAAGTCCAGTGGCTGGCAGTGGGGGACATATGGTGATGAGAGGAAGCCCAGTGGCTGGCAGTGGGGGAAAGATGGTGATGAGAGGAAGTCCAGTGGCTGGTAGCTGGGAAAAGATGGTGATGAGAGGAAGCCCAGTGGCTGGTAGTGGGGGAAAGATGGTGATGAGAGGAAGCCCAGTGGCTGGTAGCTGGGAAAAGATGGTGATGAGAGGAAGCCCAGTGGCTGGCAGTGGGGGAAAGATGGTGATGAGAGGAAGTCCAGTGGCTGGCAGTGGGGGAAAGATGGTGATGAGAGGAAGTCCAGTGGCTGGTAGCTGGGAAAAGATGGTGATGAGAGGAAGCCCAGTGGCTGGTAGTGGGGGAAAGATGGTGATGAGAGGAAGTCCAGTGGCTGGCAGTGGGGGAAAGATGGTGATGAGAGGAAGCCCAGTGGCTGGCAGTGGGGGAAAGATGGTGATGAGAGGAAGTCCAGTGGCTGGCAGTGGGGGAAAGATGGTGATGAGAGGAAGCCCAGTGGCTGGCAGTGGGGGAAATATGGTGATGAGAGGAAGCCCAGTGGCTGGCAGTGGGGGAAAGATGGTGATGAGAGGAAGTCCAGTGGCTGGCAGTGGGGAAAAGATGGCGTGAGATGTTATTTTGGCTGACATTCTTTCATTGGCTGACATTTTATTATTGATTAAACATTTGATCTCAATACGTTTTTTTTTTTGTTTCCAAAACTCTAGTCTGTTATGAACAGAGTGGACTACGTTTTGTAGACTTTACTCTTTGTCAAAGTTTTAAAAAATTGAGTTCTTCAGAAAGAGCGAAAAAGGGCGAATTGAGTTATTTCACACACGCTCACTTCACAAAGTAGGCGTTCCCTAACAGAAATATGCAAATACATGCTAGAATGCACCAATAGAATCTCGCTAACTCCTCATGCTTGGCTCTGCCCACCTCCTTACTTGTTCTGCCCACTATGATTAATTTACTCCCATTGGAAACGACAGGCTGTGCTCTATCTTGGGTTAGTTATAAACATCTTTGACGCTACTGTTACAGACGCCTGAATCACAGAGAGTCTTACTAACCCCTGGTGTAGATGAAGGAGATGACTTACCAGGAGTCCAGGGGAGTTCAGCTGAAACCAAGCAGCTTATCAATGTTCAAATGGTTGACAAAACGATATTATACAACAGGCAGATCTGATCCTGTCCAAAAGAAAACTAACATCCAATATGAATCCTGCCACGTCAGGAGGCTTCCATCAATCAGCTTCTCAGATCAATAATCACCTGGGAGTGATCACACCCTTAACAACCCTTCCTCTGCTCCCTCCTGCTCCTGACCTGGTGGCTGCTGGGAGATGAAACTCCCGGCCTGGTGGCTGCTGGGAGATGAAACTCCTGGCCTGGTGGCTGCTGGGAGATGAAACTCCTGGCCTGGTGGCATCTGGGAGATTAAACTCCTGGCCTGGTGGCTGCTGCCCCGTAGAGGTGGGAGATGAAAAGGGGAAATTGACTATCTAACTGTCTAGTTAGCCCTATCCCTATCACTATCATACAGTCACTGGGCCCTGTCCAGTTTGGGGAGGGTTAGAGGCAGGCGGAGAGAGGCAGGCGGAGAGAGGCAGGCAGAGAGAGGCAGGCGGAGAGAGGCAGGCGGAGAGAGGCAGGCGGAGAGAGGCAGGCGGAGAGATGCAGACGGAGAGAGGCAGGCGGAGAGAGAGAGGCAGGCGGAGAGAGAGAGGCAGGCGGAGAGAGAGAGGCAGGCGGAGAGAGAGAGGCAGGCGGAGAGAGAGAGGCAGGCGGAGAGAGAGAGGCAGGCGGAGAGAGAGAGGCAGGCGGAGAGAGAGAGGCAGGCGGAGAGAGGCAGACGGAGAGAGGCAGGCGGAGAGAGGCAGGCGGAGAGAGAGAGGCAGGCGGAGAGATGCAGACGGAGAGAGAGAGGCAGGCGGAGGGATGCAGGCGGAGAGAGGTAGGCGGAGAGATGCAGGTGGAGGTAGTTTAGCCTTGTACACTAGCAGTTTGAAGTGACTCAATCATATTTGTTTTGCATACATGATTTGCAGTCTGAACAGCCAAAAAGCACATGGAATCAGATATTTCAAGCCACATTTCAAACCACATTTATAATGGTTTGAAATCAGATACAGATCTGATTCCTGGCCGTGCGACTTCTATCTGAACGATCAAATCTGATTTATTATCCCTCAAGTGATATTTAGATTTTAGTTTTAGTTTTTAGTTTAGTTTTTGTTTTTGGCATATCTTGTCAGTCGCTAGTTACTCTGTTTACAGTTTAACAAGAACACATGGTAGCTAACTAGCTTGTTCATTGTTTACAAACAAAGGAGTGAATGTGTGCTAGCAAACTAAACAACTAGCTAGAGAGCTAGTTGACTGTTGCGGTTTGCCAACAAACAAAAAAATAGGACCGTTTTTTTTTAAAGTTCTTACACCGTGATTGTGAATGTGCAAAGAATCCTGGGAAACGTCCGTGGCGGACATTGTTGTCACCTTAGCTTGTCACATACCAACGTCTGACCTGAGAGGAAGCACAACCACCAATTGGCCAACACCACTGCACACACACACACACACCCGCCGTTACCGTGACAACTAGCGTAAGCATGTTACAGCAAATTACTACAGTCTGAACACACAGCAACTCTGATTTTGGTCTCTTTGTAACTTCCTGTTTGGACAGTAGTCGGTGTTCCAAAACGGATTTTGAAAAACCAAACTGATTTGAGCACCAAAACACTAAAACATGCAGTGTAGAACAAGGCTTTAGAGAGGCAGCGTTCGGGATCTGACACAAACATATAGACATTGGACCTCATGCGGTTTGGGCTGGATTTTAGGCAGCCAGAGAGGCAGCGTTCGTGACCCAATAGAAGTTCTGTTGTCTCAGCTAATCTTCCAGACTGACATGGGAAAGAATCGTAGAAACCAGAGAGAGACAAAGTGTGAGCCGAGCGTGCTCCCTTTTATATATCACATCAGTCCAACTGTGTGATCTGTCTGCCATTAAACACTGATCTGTCTGCCATTAAACACTGTGATGTGTCTGCCATTAAACACTGTGTGATCTGTCTGCCATTAAACACTGTGTGATCTGTCTTCCCATTAAACACTGTGTGATCTGTCTGCCATTAAACACTGTGTGATCTGTCTGCCATTAAACACTGTGTGATCTGTCTGCCAATTAAACACTGTGTGATCTGTCTGCCATTAAACACTGTGTGATCTGTCTGACATTAAACACTGTGTGATCTGTCTGCCAATTAAACACTGTGTGATCTGTCTGCCATTAAACACTGTGTGCTCTGTCTGCCATTAAACACTGTGTGATCTGTCTGCCAATTAAACACTGTGTGATCTGTCTTCCAATTAAACACTGTGTGATCTGTCTTCCCATTAAACACTGTGTGATCTGTCTGCCATTAAACACTGTGATCTGTCTGCCATTAAACACTGTGTGATCTGTCTGCCATTAAACACGGTGTGATCTGTCTTCCAATTAAACACTGTGTGATCTGTCTGCCATTAAACACTGTGTGATCTGTCTGCCATTAAACACTGTGTGATCTGTCTGCCATTAAACACTGTGATCTGTCTGCCATTAAACACTGTGTGATCTGTCTGCCAATTAAACACTGTGTGATCTGTCTGCCATTAAACACTGTGTGCTCTGTCTGCCATTAAACACTGTGTGATCTGTCTGCCAATTAAACACTGTGTGATCTGTCTTCCAATTAAACACTGTGTGATCTGTCTTCCCATTAAACACTGTGTGATCTGTCTGCCATTAAACACTGTGATCTGTCTGCCATTAAACACTGTGTGATCTGTCTGCCATTAAACACGGTGTGATCTGTCTTCCAATTAAACACTGTGTGATCTGTCTGCCATTAAACACTGTGTGATCTGTCTGCCATTAAACACTGTGTGATCTGTCTGCCATTAAACACTGTGATCTGTCTGCCATTAAACACTGTGTGATCTGTCTGCCATTAAACACTGTGTGATCTGTCTTCCAATTAAACACTGTGTGATCTGTCTGCCATTAAACACTGTGTGATCTGTCTGCCATTAAACACTGTGTGATCTGTCTGCCATTAAACACTGTGTGATCTGTCTACCATTAAACACTGTGTGATCTGTCTGCCATTAAACACTGTGATCTGTCTGCCATTAAACACTGTGATCTGTCTGCCATTAAACACTGTGTATCAGGAAGTAGTCTGTCTGCCATTAAACACTGTGTATCAGGAAGTAGTCTGTCTGCCATTAAACACTGTGTATCAGGAAGTAGTCTGTCTGCCATTAAACACTGTGTATCAGGAAGTAGTCTGTCTGCCATTAAACACTGTGTATCAGGAAGTAGTCTGTCTGCCATTAAACACTGTGTATCAGGAAGTAGTCTGTCTGCCATTAAACACTGTGTATCAGGAAGTAGTCTGTCTGCCATTAAACACTGTGTATCAGGAAGTAGTCTGTCTGCCATTAAACACTGTGTATCAGGAAGTAGTCTGTCTGCCATTAAACACTGTGTATCAGGAAGTAGTCTGTCTGCCATTAAACACTGTGTATCAGGAAGTAGTCTGTCTGCCATTAAACACTGTGTATCAGGAAGTAGTCTGTCTGCCATTAAACACTGTGTATCAGGAAGTAGTCTGTCTGCTATTAAACACTGTGTATCAGGAAGTAGTCTGTCTGCTATTAAACACTGTGTATCAGGAAGTAGTCTGTCTGCCATTAAACACTGTGTATCAGGAAGTAGTCTGTCTGCCATTAAACACTGTGTATCAGGAAGTAGTCTGTCTGCCATTAAACACTGTGTATCAGGAAGTAGTCTGTCTGCCATTAAACACTGTGTATCAGGAAGTAGTCTGTCTGCTATTAAACACTGTGTATCAGGGAGTATCTGTCTGCTATTAAACACTGTGTATCAGGAAGTAGTCTGTCTGCCATTAAACACTGTGTATCAGGAAGTAGTCTGTCTGCCATTAAACACTGTGTATCAGGAAGTAGTCTGTCTGCTATTAAACACTGTGTATCAGGAAGTAGTCTGTCTGCCATTAAACACTGTGTATCAGGAAGTAGTCTGTCTGCCATTAAACACTGTGTATCAGGAAGTAGTCTGTCTGCCATTAAACACTGTGTATCAGGAAGTAGTCTGTCTGCCATTAAACACTGTGTATCAGGAAGTAGTCTGTCTGCCATTAAACACTGTGTATCAGGAAGTAGTCTGTCTGCCATTAAACACTGTGTATCAGGGAGTATCTGTCTGCTATTAAACACTGTGTATCAGGAAGTAGTCTGTCTGCTATTAAACACTGTGTATCAGGAAGTAGTCTGTCTGCTATTAAACACTGTGTATCAGGAAGTAGTCTGTCTGCTATTAAACACTGTGTATCAGGGAGTATCTGTCTGCTATTAAACACTGTGTATCAGGAAGTAGTCTGTCTGCCATTAAACACTGTGTATCAGGAAGTAGTCTGTCTGCCATTAAACACTGTGTATCAGGAAGTAGTCTGTCTGCTATTAAACACTGTGTATCAGGGAGTATCTGTCTGCCATTAAACACTGTGTATCAGGAAGTAGTCTGTCTGCCATTAAACACTGTGTATCAGGAAGTAGTCTGTCTGCCATTAAACACTGTGTATCAGGAAGTAGTCTGTCTGCTATTAAACACTGTGTATCAGGAAGTAGTCTGTCTGCCATTAAACACTGTGTATCAGGAAGTAGTCTGTCTGCTATTAAACACTGTGTATCAGGAAGTAGTCTGTCTGCCATTAAACACTGTGTATCAGGAAGTAGTCTGTCTGCCATTAAACACTGTGTATCAGGAAGTAGTCTGTCTGCCATTAAACACTGTGTATCAGGAAGTAGTCTGTCTGGAATCATGTCCCAGATTGTAACAAGCCCCATCGGATACTGGCCATCTCTCCGTCTGGACACATGTTGAATCACTACTGTAGTTGCTGCCTCTTTCGACTGAGGGCTGGTGGTGATGATGATGGTGTGTGTGTGTGTGTGTGTGTGTGTTATTACAGAAGCAATCCTCATTAGTAAAATCTTAATCTAGTCTCTCTATCTCTCTCTCTCTCTCTCTCTCTCTCTCTCTCTCTCTGTCTCTCTCTATCTCCATCTCTCTCTCTCTATCTCTCTCTCTCTCTGTCTCTCTCTCTCTCTCTGTCCATCTCTCTGTCTCTCTCCCTCCCACCTCTCTCTCTCTCTCTCTGTCTCCCTCCCACCAGGTCACTATGATGCTCTGAGACCCAGTCAGGCGTTTGAGTTCACACGGGACCCGTCTGTCGGTCAGATAGCTCTGGCTTTCCTCCAGGCCTCCTTCGCCTTCAGCGGCTGGAACTTCCTGAACTACGTCACTGAGGAGGTGGTCGAGCCACGCAAGTAAGGATAGATCTCTAGATTTAGGGAGCGTCCCAATTTAATCAGGATAGATCTCTAGATTTAGGATGCGTCCCAATTTAATCAGGATAGATCTCTAGATTTAGGATGCGTCCCAATTTAATCAGGATAGATCTCTAGATTTAGGATGCGTCCCAATTTAATCAGGATAGATCTCTAGATTTAGGGTGCGTCCCAATTTAATCAGGATAGATCTCTAGATTTAGGATGCGTCCCAATTTAATCAGGATAGATCTCTAGATTTAGGGTGCGTCCCAATTTAATCAGGATAGATCTCTAGATTTAGGATGCGTCCCAATTTAATCAGGATAGATCTCTAGATTTAGGATGCATCCCAATTTAATCAGGATAGATCTCTAGATTTAGGATGCGTCCCAATTTAATCAGGATAGACCTCTAAATGTAGGCTACGTCCAAATTTAATCAGGATAGATCTCTAGATGTAGGCTGCGTCCCAATTTAATCAGGATAGATCTCTAGATTTAGGATGCGTCCCAATTTAATCAGGATAGACCTCTAGACCTCTAGATGTAGGCTGCGTCCCAATTTAATCAGGATAGACCTCTAGACCTCTAGATGAAGGCTGCGTCCCAATTTAATCAGGATAGACCTCTAGACCTCTAGATGTAGGTTACGTCCCAATTTAATCAGGATAGACCTCTAGACCTCTAGATGTAGGTTACGTCCCAATTTAATCAGGATAGACCTCTAGATGTAGGTTGCGTCCCAATTTAATCAGGATAGACCTCTAGATCTCTAGATGTAGGCTACGTCCCAATTATTTACCCTTCTAACAAGGTGTGCGCTTGCACACTCCCTGTTATGAATTTCAAAGCATTGGTCTGTTCTAAACATTAGCTGAAGCGAATTTTCCAAGTGCACACTTCAAGAGAAGGGTGGAGAATCGGAGCGCAACGAACTGTGTCGTCATATCGCCATCTAGTGGTGGAAAGTGGAAGAGCACCTGTTGTCATACATTAATATATGGACTTTACGTGTGGTCATGTTGTGGCAGTTTCCTTATTGCTTCCAATGCTCAGATTATATTAATTAACTTTACTGTCTCACTGCTGTCTAATGGGTTGACTGTCTCACTGCTGTCTAATGGGTTGACTGTCTCACTGCTGTCTAATGGGTTGACTGTCTCACTGCTGACTAATGGGTTGACTGTCTAATGGGTTGACTGTCTCACTGCTGTCTAATGAGTTGACTGTCTCACTGCTGTCTAATGAGTTGACTGTCTCACTGCTGTCTAATGGGTTGACTGTCTCACTGCTGCCTAATGAGTTTAGTGTCTCACTGCTGTCTAATGGGTTGACTGTCTCACTGTTGTCTAATGAGTTGACTGTCTAATGAGTTGACTGTCTCACTGCTGTCTAATGGGTTGACTGTTTAATGGGTTGACTGTCTCACTGCTGTCTAATGGGTTGACTGTCTCACTGCTGTCTAATGAGTTGACTGTCTGACTGCTGTCTAATGAGTTGACTGTCTCACTGCTGCCTAATGAGTTTAGTGTCTCACTGCTGTCTAATGGGTTGACTGTCTCACTGTTGTCTAATGAGTTGACTGTCTAATGAGTTGACTGTCTCACTACTGTCTAATGGGTTGACTGTCTTATGGGTTGACTGTCTCACTGCTGTCTAATGGGTTGACTGTCTCACTGCTGTCTAATGAGTTGACTGTCTGACTGCTGTCTAATGAGTTGACTGTCTCACTGCTGTCTAATGGGTTGACTGTCTCACTGCTGCCTAATGAGTTTAGTGTCTCACTGCTGTCTAATGGGTTGACTGTCTCACTGTTGTCTAATGAGTTGACTGTCTAATGAGTTGACTGTCTCACTGCTGTCTAATGGGTTGACTGTCTAATGGGTTGACTATCTCACTGCTGTCTAATGGGTTGACTGTCTCACTGCTGTCTAATGAGTTGAATGTCTCACTGCTGTCTAATGGGTTGACTGTCTCACTGCTGTCTAATGAGTTGACTGTCTCACTGCTGTCTAATGAGTTGAATGTCTCACTGCTGTCTAATGAGTTGACTGTCTCACTGCTGTCTAATGAGTTGACTGTCTCACTGTTGTCTAATGAGTTGACTGTCTCACTGCTGTCTAATGAGTTGACTGTCTCACTGCTGTCTAATGAGTTGACTGTCTCACTGCTGTCTAATGAGTTGACTGTCTCACTGCTGTCTAATGAGTTGACTGTCTCACTGCTGTCTAATGAGTTGACTGTCTCACTGCTGTCTAATGAGTTGACTGTCTCACTGCTGTCTAATGGGTTGACTGTCTCACTGCTGTCTAATGAGTTGACTGTCTCACTGCTGTCTAATGAGTTGACTGTCTCACTGCTGTCTAATGAGTTGACTGTCTACTGAGTTGACTGTCACAAGTCATTGTTATTTACAAATGCTTTTCAATATGTAACATGTTCCTGTTATTGCTGACTGCCAGTGTCATGACATTTTATTGTAATATGTTACCTGTTACTCTAGGAACCTGCCCCCAGTCATCTACATATTACTGTAAAATATTATTACAGTACCATATTACTGTAATATAATGTACTGTTTTACAGGAACCTGGTATATTACTGTAAAATATGTCTCTTATCTCAGGAACCTGCCCCGGGCTATCTACATATTACTGTAATATAATGTACTGTTTTAAAGGAAGCTGGTATATTACTGTAACATATGTCTCTTATCTCAGGAACCTGCCCCGGGCTATCTACATATTACTGTAATATAATGTACTGTTTTACAGGAACCTGGTATATTACTGTAAAATATGTCTCTTATCTCAGGAACCTGCCCCCAGCCATCTACATATTACTGTAATATATTATTACAGTACTATATTACTGTAATATAATGTACTGTTTTACAGGAACCTGGTATATTACTGTAAAATATGTATCTTATCTCAGGAACCTGCCCCAGCCATCTACATATTACTGTAATATATTATTACAATACTATATTACTGTAATATATTATTACAATACTATATTACTGTAAAATATGTCTCTTATCTCAGGAACCTGCCCCAGGCTATCTACATATTACTGTAATATAATGTACTGTTTTACAGGAACCTGGTATATTACTGTAAAATATGTCTCTTATCTCAGGAACCTGCCCCGGGCTATCTACATATCCATTCCCCTGGTGACGTTAGTCTACACTCTGACCAACATTGCATACTTCTCCTCCATGACCCCCGAAGAGCTGTTGGCATCCAACGCCGTGGCCGTGGTGAGAATTCATTAATTAATTAATCTGTAAATAAAATAATAGAAACGTTATAACACTTAATAATGAAGTCATAATAAATACACAATGAGTAACAATAATACGCCTATATACAGGAAGTACCAGGTAATAACATGGCTATATACAGGAAGTACCAGTACTGAGGTAATAACATGGCTATATACAGGAAGTACCAGGTAATAACATGGCTATATACAGGAAGTACCAGTACTGAGGTAATAACATGGCTATATACAGAAAGTACCAGGTAATAACATGGCTATATACAGGAAGTACCAGGTAATAACATGGCTATATACAGGAAGTACCAGTACTGAGGTAATAACATGGCTATATACAGGGAGTACCAGTACTGAGGTAATAACATGGCTATATACAGGAAGTACCAGGTAATAGCATGGCTATATACAGGAAGTACCAGGTAATAGCATGGCTATATACAGGAAGTACCAGGTAATAACATGGCTATATACAGGAAGTACCAGGTAATAGCATGGCTATATACAGGAAGTACCAGGTAATAGCATGGCCATATACAGGAAGTACCAGGTAATAGCATGGCTATATACAGGAAGTACCAGGTAATAACATGGCTATATACAGGAAGTACCAGGTAATAACATGTCTATATACAGGAAGTACAAGTACTGAGGTAATAACATGGCTATATACAGGAAGTACCAGGTAATAACATGGCTATACACAGGAAGTACAAGTACTGAGGTAATAACATGGCTATATACAGGAAGTACCAGTACTGAGTCAATGTGCAGGGGTACGAGGTAGATAATAACATGGCTATATACAGGAAGTACCAGTACTGAGTCAATGTGCAGGGGTACGAGGTAATTGAGGTAGGTATGTACATATAACTAGGAATAAAGTGACTAAGCAACAGGAAAGGTAATAGACAGTAACAGCAGTATGCTGTAGGTAGGGGTAAAGGATAGATAATAGACAGTAACAGCAGTATACTGTAGGTAGGGGTAAAGGATAGATAATAGACAGTAACAGCAGTATACTGTAGGTAGGGGTAAAGGATAGGTAATAGACAGTAACAGCAGTATATTGTAGGTAGGGATAGATAATAGACAAGCGTCAGTGCAGATAGTCTGGGTAACTATTGGTCAACTATCTAACTAACTATTGATCAGTCTGATGGCTTGGAGGGAGAAGCTGTTCAGGGTCCTGTTGGCTCCAGACTTGGCGCTCCGGTACCGCTTGCCGTGCGGTAGCAGAGAGAACAGTCTATGGCTATAGGGTGGCTGGAGTCTTTGGCAATTTATAGGGCCTTCCTCTGACACCGCCTGATATAGAGGTCCTGGATGGCAGGAGGCTTGGCCCCGGTGAGGTACTGGGCCATACGCACTACCCTCTGTAGTGCCTTGGCCCCGGTGATGTACTGGGCCGTACGCACTACCCTCTGTAGTACCTTGGCCCCGGTGATGTACTGGGCCGTACGCACTACCCTTTGAAGCGCCTTGCGGTCGGAGGCCGAGCAGTTGCAATACCAGGCGGTGATGCTCTCGATGGTGGAGTTGTAAAACTTTTTGAGGATCTGAGGACACATGCCAAGTCTTTTCAGTCTCCTGAGGGGGAATAGGCTTTGTCGTGACCTGTTCATGACTGTCTTGGTGTGTTTGGACCATGATAGTTTGTTGGTGATGTGGACACCAAGGAACTTGAAGCTCTCAACCTGTTCTACTACTGCCCGGTTGATGAGAATGGGGGCGTGTGCTCGGTCCTCCTTTTCCTTTAGTCCACAATCATCTCCTTTGTCTTGATCACATTGAGGGAGAGGTTGTTGTCCTGGCACCACACGGCCACGTCTTTGACCTCCTTCCTATTGGCTGTCTCATCGTTGTCGGTGATCGGGCCTACCACTGTTGTGTCGTCGGCAAACTTAATGATGGTGTTGGAGTCGTGCTTGGCCACTCAATCATGAGTAAACAGGAAGTACAGGAGGGGACTAAGCACGCACCCCCGAGGGGCCCCTGTGTTGAGGATCAGTGTGGCAGATGTGTTGTTGCTTACCTTCACCACCTGGGTGCGGCCCATAAGGAAGTCCAGGATCCAGTTGCAGAGGGAGGTGTTTAATGCCAGGGTCTGAGCTTTGAGGGCACTATGGAGCTGTTGTCAGTGAACAGCATTCTCACGTAGGTGTTCCTTTTTGTCCAGGTGTTTTATTACATGGAACTAATGGGGATCCATAATAAACCCCAGGAAGAGTAGCTGCTACCTTGGCAACAGGAACTAATGGGGATCCATAATAAACCCCAGGAAGAGTAGCTGCTGCCTTGGCAGGAACTAATGGGGATCCATAATAAACCGCAGGAAGAGTGGCTGCTGCCTTGACAGGAACTAATGGGGATCCATAATAAACCCCAGGAAGAGTAGCTGCTGTCTTGGCAACAGGAACTAATGGGGATCCATAATAAACCCCAGGAAGAGTAGCTGCTGCCTTGGCAGGAACTAATGGGGATCCATAATAAACCCCAGGAAGAGTGGCTGCTGCCTTGACAGGAACTAATGGGGATCCATAATAAACCCCAGGAAGAGTTGCTGCTGCCTTGGCAACAGGAACTAATGGGGATCCATAATAAACCCCAGGAAGAGTAGCTGCTGCCTTGGCAACAGGAACTAATGGGGATCCATAATAAACCCCAAGAAGAATAGCTGCTACCTTGGCAACAGGAACTAATGGGGATCCATAATAAACCCCAAGAAGAGTAGCTGCTGCCTTGGCAGGAACTAATGGGGATCCATAATAAACCCCAGGAAGAGTGGCTGCTGCCTTGACAGGAACTAATGGGGATCCATAATAAACCCCAGGAAGAGTAGCTGCTGCCTTGGCATGAACTAATGGGGATCCATAATAAACCCCAGGAAGAGTAGCTGCTGCCTAGGCAGGAACTAATGGGGATCCATAATAAACCGCAGGAAGAGTAGCTGCTACCTTGGCAACAGGAACTAATGGGGATCCATAATAAACCCCAGGAAGAGTAGCTGCTGCCTTGGCAACAGGAACTAATGGGGATCCATAATAAACCACAGGAAGAGTAGCTGCTGCCTTGGCAACAGGAACTAATGGGGATCCATAATAAACCCCAGGAAGAGTAGCTGCTGCCTTGGCAACAGGAACTAATGGGGATCCATAATAAACCCCAGGTAGAGTAGCTGCTGCCTTGGCAACAGGAACTAATGGGGATCCATAATAAACCCCAGGAAGAGTAGCTGCTGCCTTGACAGGAACTAATGGGGATCCATAATAAACCCCAGGAAGAGTAGCTGCTGCCTTGACAGGAACTAATGGGGATCCATAATAAACCCCAGGAAGAGTAGCTGCTGCCTTGGCAGGAACTAAAGGAGATCCATAATAAACCCCAGGAAGTGTAGCTGCTGCCTAGACAGGAACTAATGGGGATCCATAATAAACCCCAGGAAGAGTAGCTGCTGCCTAGACAGGAACTAATGGGGATCCATAATAAACCCCAGGAAGAGTAGCTGCTGCCTAGACAGGAACTAATGGGGATCCATAATAAACCCCAGGTAGAGTAGCTGCTGCCTTGGCAACAGGAACTAATGGGGATCCATAATAAACCCCAGGAAGAGTAGCTGCTGCCTTGACAGGAACTAATGGGGATCCATAATAAACCCCAGGAAGAGTAGCTGCTGCCTTGGCAGGAACTAATGGGGATCCATAATAAACCCCAGGAAGAGTAGCTGCTGCCTTGGCAGGAACTAAAGGAGATCCATAATAAACCCCAGGAAGAGTAGCTGCTGCCTAGACAGGAACTAATGGGGATCCATAATAAACCCCAGGAAGAGTAGCTGCTGCCTAGACAGGAACTAATGGGGATCCATAATAAACCCCAGGAAGAGTAGCTGCTGCCTTGACAACAGGAACTAATGGGGATCCATAATAAACCCCAGGAAGAGTAGCTGCTGCCTTTGCAACAGGAACTAATGGGGACCCATAATAATCCCCAGGAAGAGTAGCTGCTGCCTTTGCAGGAACTAATGGGGATCCATAGTAAACCCAGGAAGAGTAGCTGCTGCCTTGGCAACAGGAACTAATGGGGATCCATAATAAACCCCAGGAAGAGTAGCTGCTGCCTAGACAGGAACTAATGGGGATCCATAATAAACCCCAGGAAGAGTAGCTGCTGCTTCTGTAAAAGCTAATGAGGATCCATAATAAACCCCAGGAAGAGTAGCCGCTGCTTCTGTAAAAGCTAATGAGGATCCATAATAAACCCCAGGAAGAGTAGCTGCAGCTTCTGTAAAAGCTAATGAGGATCCATAATAAACCCCAGGAAGAGTAGCTGCAGCTTCTGTAAAAGCTAATGAGGATCCATAATAAACAAATAAATATGGTTATTTAACAGTTAACTTTCTGTGGTTGTTGTTTTTTTGTTTGTTTGTTTTTTAAAGGTTGTTTAATGATTGTTGAATGGTTTTCTACAGACATTTGGTGAGAAGTTGCTGGGCGTATTCTCCTGGGTGATGCCCATCTCTGTAGCTCTGTCTACATTCGGAGGAATCAACGGCTATCTCTTCACTTCATCCAGGTACTAATAGTCTCATAATATAGTCAGTGGTTCTCAACCTCTCCTCAGGGGACCACCTCAATATAGTCAGTGGTTCTCAACCTCTCCTCGGGGGACCACCTCAATATAGTCAGCGGTTCTCAACCTCTCCTCGCCCCAATATAGTCAGCGGTTCTCAACCTCTCCTCGGGGGACCACCCCAATATAGTCAGCGGTTCTCAACCTCTCCTCGCCCCAATATAGTCAGCGGTTCTCAACCTCTCCTCGGGGGACCGCCCCAATATAGTCAGTGTTTCTCAACCTCTCCTCAGGGGACAGCCCCAATATAGTCAGTGGTTCTCAACCTCTCCTCAGGGGACCACCCCAATATAGTCAGTGGTTCTAAACCTCTCCTCAGGGGACCGCCCCAATATAGTCAGCGGTTCTCAACCCTCTCCTCATGGGACCACCCCAATATAGTCAGTGGTTCTCAACCTCTCCTCGGGGGAACGCCCCAATATAGTCAGCGGTTCTCAACACTCTCCTCGCCCCAATATAGTCAGTGGTTCTCAACCTCACCTCAGGGGACCACCCCAATATAGTCAGTGGTTCTCAACCTCTCCTCGGGGGAACGCCACAATATAGTCAGCGGTTCTCAACCTCTCCTCGGGGGACCGCCCCAATATAGTCAGCGGTTCTCAACCTCTCCTCAGGGGACCGCCCCAATATAGTCAGCGGTTCTCAACCTCTCCTCGGGGGACCACCTCAATATAGTCAGCGGTTCTCAACCTCTCCTCAGCGGGGACGCCCCAATATAGTAAGCGGTTCTCAACCTCTCCTCGGGGGACTGCCCCAATATAGTCAGCGGTTCTCAACCTCTCCTCGGGGGACCGCTCCAATATAGTCAGCGGTTCTCAACCTCTCCTCAGGGGGACCACCCCAATATAGTCAGTGGTTCTCAACCTCTCCTCAGGGGACCACTTCAATATAGTCAGTGGTTCTCAACCTCTCCTCGGGGGACCACCTCAATATAGTCAGCGGTTCTCAACCTCTCCTCGCCCCAATATAGTCAGCGGTTCTCAACCTCTCCTCGGGGGACCACCCCAATATAGTCAGCGGTTCTCAACCTCTCCTCGCCCCAATATAGTCAGCGGTTCTCAACCTCACCTCGGGGGACCGCCCCAATATAGTCAGTGTTTCTCAACCTCTCCTCAGGGGACAGCCCCAATATAGTCAGTGGTTCTCAACCTCTCCTCAGGGGACCACCCCAATATAGTCAGTGGTTCTAAACCTCTCCTCAGGGGACAGCCCCAATATAGTCAGCGGTTCTCAACCCTCTCCTCATGGGACCACCCCAATATAGTCAGTGGTTCTCAACCTCTCCTCGGGGGAACGCCCCAATATAGTCAGCGGTTCTCAACACTCTCCTCGCCCCAATATAGTCAGTGGTTCTCAACCTCACCTCAGGGGACCACCCCAATATAGTCAGCGGTTCTCAACCTCTCCTCGGGGGACCGCCCCAATATAGTCAGCGGTTCTCAACCTCTCCTCAGGGGACCGCCCCAATATAGTCAGCGGTTCTCAACCTCTCCTCGGGGGACCACCTCAATATAGTCAGCGGTTCTCAACCTCTCCTCAGCGGGGACGCCCCAATATAGTAAGCGGTTCTCAACCTCTCCTCGGGGGACTGCCCCAATATAGTCAGCGGTTCTCAACCTCTCCTCGGGGGACCGCTCCAATATAGTCAGCGGTTCTCAACCTCTCCTCAGGGGGACCACCCCAATATAGTCAGTGGTTCTCAACCTCTCCTCAGGGGACCACCTCAATATAGTCAGTGGTTCTCAACCTCTCCTCGGGGGACCACCCCAATATAGTCAGCGGTTCTCAACCTCTCCTCAGGGGGACCGCCCCAATATAGTCAGCGGTTCTCAACCTCTCCTCGGGGGACCACCCCAATATAGTCAGAGGTTCTCAACCTCTCCTCGCCCCAATATAGTCAGCGGTTCTCAACCTCTCCTCGGGGGACCACCTCAATATAGTCAGCGTTTCTCAACCTCTCCTCACCCCAATATAGTCAGCGGTTCTCAACCTCTCCTCGGGGGACCGCCCCAATATAGTCAGCGGTTCTAAACCCTCTCCTCGGGGGACCACCCCAATATAGTCAGCGGTGCTAAACCTCTCCTCGGGGGACCACCCCAATATAGTCAGCGGTGCTAAACCTCTCCTCGGGGGACCACCCCAATATAGTCAGTGGTTCTCAACCTCTCCTCAGGGGACCACCCCAATATAGTTAGCGGTTCTCAACCTCTCCTCGGGGGACCGCCCCAATATAGTCAGCGGTTCTCAACACTCTCCTCGCCCCAATATAGTCAGTGGTTCTCAACCTCTCCTCGGGGGAACGCCCCAATATAGTTAGCGGTTCTCAACCTCTCCTCGGGGGACCGCCCCAATATAGTCAGCGGTTCTCAACACTCTCCTCGCCCCAATATAGTCAGTGGTTCTCAACCTCTCCTCGGGGGACCACCCCAATATAGTCAGCGGTTCTCAACCTCTCCTCGGGGGACCACCCCATTATAGTCAGTGGTTCTCAACCTCTCCTCGGGGGACCACCCCAATATAGTCAGTGGTTCTCAACCTCTCCTCGGGGGACCACCCCAATATAGTCAGTGGTTCTCAACCTCTCCTCGCCCCAATATAGTCAGCGGTTCTCAACCTCTCCTCAGGGGACCGCCCCAATATAGTCAGCGGTTCTCAACCTCTCTTCAGGGGACCACCCCAATATAGCCAGCGGTTCTCAACCTATCCTCGCCCCAATATAGTCAACGGTTCTCAACCTCTCCTCGGGGGACCACCCCAATATAGTCAGCGGTTCTCAACCTCTCCTCGGGGGACCACCCCAATATAGTCAGCGGTTCTCAACCTCTCCTCGGGGGACGACCCCAATATAGTCAGCGGTTCTCAACCTCTCCTCGCCCCAATATAGTCAGCGGTTCTCAACCCTCTCCTCGCCCCAATATAGTCAGCGGTTCTCAACCTCTCCTCGGGGGACCACCCCAATATAGTCAGCGGTTCTCAACCTCTACTCGCCCCAATATAGTCAGCGGTTCTCAACCCTCTCCTCGCCCCAATATAGTCAGCGGTTCTCAACCTCTCCTCGAGGGACGACCTCAATATAGTCAGCGGTTCTAAACCTCTCCTCGGGGGACCACCTCAATATAGTCAGCGGTTCTCAACCTCTCCTCAGGGGAACGCCCCAATATAGTCAGCGGTTCTCAACCTCTCCTCGGGGGACCACCCCAATATAGTCAGTGGTTCTCAACCTCTCCTCAGGGGACCACCCCAATATAGTCAGCGGTTCTCAACCTCTCCTTGGGGGACCACCCCAATATAGTCAGCGGTTC
Organism: Oncorhynchus clarkii lewisi; assembly: GCF_045791955.1. Lineage (NCBI taxonomy): Eukaryota > Metazoa > Chordata > Actinopteri > Salmoniformes > Salmonidae > Oncorhynchus > Oncorhynchus clarkii. The sequence goes on from NC_092152.1 coordinate 85,524,368, forward strand.
TCAACCTCTCCTTGGGGGACCACCCCAATATAGTCAGCGGTTCTCAACCTCTCCTTGGGGGACCACCCCAATATAGTCAGCGGTTCTCAACCTCTCCTCGGGGGACCGCCCCAATATAGTCAGCGGTTCTCAACCTCTCCTTGGGGGACCACCCCAATATAGTCAGCGGTTCTCAACCTCTCCTTGGGGGACCACCCCAATATAGTCAGCGGTTCTCAACCTCTCCTTGGGGGACCACCCCAATATAGTCAGCGGTTCTCAACCTCTCCTTGGGGGACCACCCCAATATAGTCAGCGGTTCTCAACCTCTCCTCGGGGGACCGCCCCAATATAGTCAGCGGTTCTCAACCTCTCCTCGGGGGATCACCTCAATATAGTCAGCGTTTCTCAACCTCTCCTCACCCCAATATAGTCAGCGGTTCTCAACCTCTCCTCACCCCAATATAGTCAGCGGTTCTCAACCTCTCCTCAGGGGGACCACCCCAATATAGTCAGCGGTTCTCAACCTCTCCTTGGGGGACCACCCCAATATAGTCAGCGGTTCTCAACCTCTCCTCGGGGGATCACCTCAATATAGTCAGCGTTTCTCAACCTCTCCTCACCCCAATATAGTCAGCGGTTCTCAACCTCTCCTCACCCCAATATAGTCAGCGGTTCTAAACCTCTCCTCAGGGGAACGCCCCAATATAGTCAGCGGTTCTCAACCTCTCCTCAGGGGAACGCCCCAATATAGTCAGCGGTTCTCAATCTCTCCTCGGGGGACCGCCCCAATATAGTCAGCGGTTCTAAACCTCTCCTCGCCCCAATATAGTCAGCGGTTCTCAACACTCTCCTCGCCCCAATATAGTCAGCGGTTCTTAACCTCTCCTCGGGGGACCACCCCAATATTGTCAGTGGTTCTCAACCCTCTCCTCAGGGGAACGCCCCATTATAGTCAGCGGTTCTCAACCTCTCCTCGGGGGACCGCCCCAATATAGTCAGCGGTTCTCAACCTCTCCTCGGGGGATCGCTCCAATATAGTCAGCGGTTCTCAACCTCTCCTCAGGGGGACCGCCCCAATATAGTCAGCGGTTCTCAACCTCTCCTCGGGGAACCACCTCAATATAGTCAGTGGTTATCAACCTCTCCTCGGGGGACAGCCCCAGTATAGTCAGTGGTTCTCAACCTCTCCTCGGGGTACCACCCCAATATAGTCAGCGGTTCTCAACCCTGTCCTCGGGGGACCACCCCAATATAGTCAGCGGTTCTAAACCTCTTCCTCGGGGGACCACCTCAATATAGTCAGCGGTTCTCAACCTCTCCTCGGGGGACCACCCCAATATAGTCAGCGGTTCTCAACTTCTCCTCAGGGGACAGCCCAAATATAGTCAGCGGTTCTCAACCTCTCCTCGGGGGACCGCCCCAATATAGTCAGCGGTTCTCAACCTCTCCTCAGGGGACCACCCAAATATAGTCAGCGGTTCTCAACCTCTCCTCGCCCCAATATAGTCAGCGGTTCTCAACCTCTTCCTCGGGGGACCACCTCAATATAGTCAGCGGTTCTCAACCTCTCCTCGGCCCAATATAGTCAGCGGTTCTCAACCTCTCCTCGCCCCAATATAGTCAGCGGTTCTCAACCTCTCCTCGGGGGACCGCCCCAATATAGTCAGCGGTTCTCAACTTCTCCTCAGGGGACAGCCCCAATATAGTCAGCGGTTCTCAACACTCTCCTCGCCCCAATATAGTCAGCGGTTCTCAACCTCTCCTCGGGGGACCGCCCCAATATAGTCAGCGGTTCTCAACCTCTCCTCGGGGGACCGCCCCAATATAGTCAGTGGTTCGCAACCTCTCCTCGGGGGACCACCTCAATTTTTTTTTATTTTTTTTATTTTACCTTTATTTAACCAGGCAAGTCAGTTAAGAACAAATTCTTATTTTCAATGACGGCCTGGGAACAGTGGGTTAACTGCCTGTTCAGGGGCAGAACGACAGATTTGTACCTTGTCAGCTCGGGGGTTTGAACTCACAACCTTCCGGTTACTAGTTCAACGCTCTAACCACTAGGCTACCCTGCCGCCCAGTGGTTCTCAACCTCTCCTCGGGGGACCACCCCAATATAGTCAGTGGTTCTCAACCTCTTCCTCGGGGGACCACCCCAATATAGTCAGCGGTTCTCAACCTCTTCTCGGGGGACCACCTCAATATAGTCAGTGGTTCTCAACCTCTCCTCGGGGGACCACCCCAATATAGTCAGTGGTTCTCAACCTCTTCCTCGGGGGACCACCCCAATATAGTCAGCGGTTCTCAACCTCTTCTCGGGGGACCACCCCAATATAGTCAATGGTTCTCAACCTCTCCTCAGGGGACAGCCCCAATATAGTCAGTGGTTCTCAACCTCTCCTCGGGGGACCACCTCAATATAGTCAGTGGTTCTCAACCTCTCCTCAGGGGACCACCCCAATATAGTCAGCGGTTCTCAACCTCTCCTCGGGGGACCACCCCAATATAGTCAGAGGTTTTCAACCTCTCCTCGGGGGACCGCCCCAATATAGTCAGCGGTTCTAAACCTCTCCTCGAGGGAAAGCCCCAGTATAGTCAGCGGTTCTAAACCTCTCCTCGGGGTACCGCCCCAATATAGTCAGCGGTTCTCAACCTCTCCTCGGGGGACCACCCCAATATAGTCAGCGGTTCTAAACCTCTCCTCGGGGTACCGCCCCAATATAGTCAGCGGTTCTAAACCTCTCCTCGGGGTACCGCCCCAATATAGTCAGTGGTTCTCAACCTCTCCTCAGGGGACCACCTCAATATAGTCAGTGGTTCTCAACCTCTCCTCGGGGTACCGCCCCAATATAGTCAGTGGTTCTCAACCCTCTCCTCAGGGGACCACCCCAATATAGTCAGCGGTTCTCAACCCTCTCCTCAGGGGACCACCTCAATATAGTCAGCGGTTCTCAACCCTCTCCTCAGGGGACCACCCCAATATAGTCAGCGGTTCTCAACCCTCTCCTCAGGGGACCACCCCAATATAGTCAGCGGTTCTCATACTCTCCTCGCCCCAATATAGTCAGCGGTTCTCAACCTCTCCTCGGGGTACCACCCCAATATAGTCAGCGGTTCTCAACCTCTCCTCAGGGGACCGCCCCAATATAGTCAGCGGTTCTCAACCTCTCCTCAGGGGACCACCCCAATATAGTCAGTGGTTCTCAACCTCTCCTCGGGGGACCACCCCAATATAGTCAGTGGTTCTCAACCTCTCCTCGGGGGACCCCCCCAATATAGTCAGCGGTTCTCAACCTCTCCTCGCCCCAATATAGTCAGCGGTTCTCAACCTCTCCTCGGGGGACCACCTCAATATAGTCAGTGGTTCTCAACCTCTCCTCGCCCCAATATAGTCAGAAGTTCTCAACCTCTCCTCGGGGGACCGCCCCAATATAGTCAGCGGTTCTGAACCTCTCCTCGGGGGACCACCTCAATATAGTCAGCTGTTCTCAACCTCTCCTCGCCCCAATATAGTCAGCGGTTCTCAACCTCTCCTCACCCAATATAGTCAGCGGTTCTCAAACTCTCCTCAGGGGACAGCCCCAATATAGTCAGTGGTTCTCAACCTCTCCTCGGGGGGCCACCCCAATATAGTCAGTGGTTCTCAACCTCTCCTCGGGGGACCACCCCAATATAGTCAGCGGTTCTCAACCTCTCCTCGGGGGACCGCCCCAATATAGTCAGCGGTTCTCAACCCTCTCCTCGCCCCAATATAGTCAGCGGTTCTAAACCTCTCCTCGGGGGACCACCCCAATATAGTCAGCGGTTTTCAACCTCTCCTCGGGGGACCGCCCCAATATAATCAGCGGTTCTCAACACTCTCCTCGGGGTACCACCCCAATATAGTCAGTGGTTCTCAACCTCTCCTCAGGGTACCACCCCAATATAGTAATCGGTTCTAAACCTCTCCTCAGGGGAACGCCCCAATATAGTCAGCGGTTCTCAACCTCTCCTCAGGGGACCACCCCAATATAGTCAGTGGTTCTCAACCTCTCTTCAGGGGACCACCTCAATATAGTCAGCGGTTCTCAACCCTCTCCTCAGGGGACCACCTCAATATAGTCAGCGGTTCTCAACCCTCTCCTCAGGGGACCACCCCAATATAGTCAGCGGTTCTCAAACTCTCCTCGCCCCAATATAGTCAGCGGTTCTCAACCTCTCCTTCGGGGTACCACCCCAATATAGTCAGCGGTTCTCAACCTCTCCTCGGGGGACCACCCCAATATAGTCAGTGGTTCTCAACCTCTCCTCGGGGGACCACCCCAATTTAGTCAGTTGTTCTCAACCTCTCCTCGGGGGACCCCCCAAATATAGTCAGCGGTTCTCAACCTCTCCTCGCCCCAATATAGTCAGTGGTTCTCAACCTCTCCTCAGTGTACCACCCCAATATAGTAATCGGTTCTAAACCTCTCCTCAGGGGACAGCCCCAATATAGTCAGCGGTTCTCAACCTCTCCTCGGGGGACCACCTCAATATAGTCAGCGGTTCTCAACCTCTCCTCAGGGGACCGCCCCAATATAGTCAGCGGTTCTCAACCTCTCCTCGGGGTACCGCCCCAATATAGTCAGCGGTTCTCAACCCTGTCCTCGGGGGACAGCCCCAATATAGTCAGCGGTTCTCAACACTCTCCTCGGGGGACCACCCCAATATAGTCAGCGGTTCTCAACCTCTCCTCAGGGGACCACCTCAATATAGTCAGTGGTTCTCAACCTCTCCTCGCCCCAATATAGTCAGCGGTTCTCAACCTCTCCTCAGGGGAACGCCCCAATATAGTCAGCGGTTCTCAACCTCTCCTCGGGGGACCACCTCAATATAGTCAGCAGTTCTCAACCCCCTCCTCGCCCCAATATATTCAACGGTTCTCAACCTCTCCTCAGGGGACCACCCCAATAAAGTCAGCGGTTCTCAACCTCTCCTCTCCCCAATATAGTCAGTGGTTCTCAACCTCTCCTCGGGGGACAGCCCCAATATAGTCAACGGTTCTCAACCTCTCCTCGGGGGACCGCCCCAATATAGTCAGCGGTTCTCAACCTCTCCTCGAGAGACCGCCCCAATAACGGCAGCGGTTCTCAACCTCTCCTCAGGGGACCACCCCAATATAGTCAGCGGTTCTCAACCCTCTCCTCAGGGGACCGCCCCAATATAGTCAGTGGTTCTCAACCCTCTCCTCGCCCCAATATAGTCAGCGGTTCTCAACCTCTCCTCGGGGGACCGCCCCAATATAGTCAGCGGTTCTCAACCTCTCCTTGGCCCAATATAGTCAGCGGTCCTCAACCTCTCCTCGGGGTACCGCCCCAATATAGTCAGCGGTTCTCAACCTCTCCTCGAGGTAAAGCCCCAGTATAGTCAGCGGTTCTAAACCTCTCCTCGGGGTACCGCCCCAATATAGTCAGCGGTCCTCAACCTCTCCTCGCCCCAATATAGTCAGTGGTTCTCAACCTCTCCTCGGGGGACCACCCCAATATAGTCAGCGGTTCTCAACCTCTCCTCAGGGGACCACCTCAATATAGTCAGTGGTTCTCAACCTCTCCTCGCCCCAATATAGTCAGCGGTTCTCAACCTCTCCTCGCCCCAATATAGTCAGTGGTTCTCAACCTCTTCCTCGGGGGACCACCCCAATATAGTCAGCGGTTCTCAACCTCTTCTCGGGGGACCACCCCAATATAGTCAGTGGTTCTCAACCTCTCCTCGGGGGACCACCCCAATATAGTCAGAGGTTTTCAACCTCTCCTCGGGTGACCGCCCCAATATAGTCAGTGGTTCTCAACCTCTCCTCGCCCCAATATAGTCAGCGGTTCTCAACCTCTCCTCAGGGGAACGCCCCAATATAGTCAGCGGTTCTCAACCTCTCCTCGGGGGACCACCTCAATATAGTCAGCAGTTCTCAACCCCCTCCTCGCCCCAATATATTCAACGGTTCTCAACCTCTCCTCAGGGGACCACCCCAATAAAGTCAGCGGTTCTCAACCTCTCCTCTCCCCAATATAGTCAGTGGTTCTCAACCTCTCCTCGGGGGACAGCCCCAATATAGTCAACGGTTCTCAACCTCTCCTCGGGGGACCGCCCCAATATAGTCAGCGGTTCTCAACCTCTCCTAGAGAGACCGCCCCAATAAAGGCAGCGGTTCTCAACCTCTCCTCAGGGGACCACCCCAATATAGTCAGCGGTTCTCAACCCTCTCCTCAGGGGACCGCCCCAATATAGTCAGTGGTTCTCAACCCTCTCCTCGCCCCAATATAGTCAGCGGTTCTCAACCTCTCCTCGGGGGACCGCCCCAATATAGTCAGCGGTTCTCAACCTCTCCTTGGCCCAATATAGTCAGCGGTCCTCAACCTCTCCTCGGGGTACCGCCCCAATATAGTCAGCGGTTCTCAACCTCTCCTCGAGGTAAAGCCCCAGTATAGTCAGCGGTTCTAAACCTCTCCTCGGGGTACCGCCCCAATATAGTCAGCGGTCCTCAACCTCTCCTCGGGGTACCGCCCCAATATAGTCAGCGGTTCTCAACCTCTCCTCGGGGGACCACCTCAATATAGTCAGCTGTTCTCAACCTCTCCTCGGGGGACCACCCCAATATAGTCAGCGGTTCTCAACCTCTCCTCGGGGGACCACCTCAATATAGTCAGTGGTTCTCAACCTCTCCTCAGGGGACCACCCCAATATACTCAGCGGTTCTCAACCCTCTCCTCAGGGGACCACCTCAATATAGTCAGCGGTTCTCAACCTCTCCTCAGGGGACCGCCCCAATATAGTCAGCAGTGCTCAACCTCTCCTCGCCCCAATATAGTCAGCGGTTCTCAACCTCTTCCTCGGGGGACCACCTCAATATAGTCAGTGGTTCTCAACCCTCTCCTCGGGAGACCGCCCCAATATAGTCAGCGGTTCTCAACCTCTCCTCGGGGGACCACCTCAATATAGTCAGTGGTTCTCAACCTCTCCTCAGGGGACCACCCCAATATAGTCAGCGGTTCTCAACCCTCTCCTCAGGGGACCACCTCAATATAGTCAGCGGTTCTCAACCTCTCCTCAGGGGACCGCCCCAATATAGTCAGCGGTTCTCAACCTCTCCTCGGGGGACCGCCCCAATATAGTCAGCGGTTCTCAACCTCTCCTCGGGGGACCGCCCCAATATAGTCAGTGGTTCTCAACCTCTCCTCGCCCCAATATAGTCAGTGGTTCTCAACCTCTTCCTCGGGGGACCACCCCAATATAGTCAGCGGTTCTCAACCTCTTCTCGGGGGACCACCCCAATATAGTCAGTGGTTCTCAACCTCTCCTCGGGGGACCACCCCAATATAGTCAGAGGTTTTCAACCTCTCCTCGGGGGACTGCCCCAATATAGTAAGTGGTTCTCAACCTCTCCTCGCCCCAATATAGTCAGCGGTTCTAAACCTCTCCTCAGGGGACCGCCCCAATATAGTCAGCGGTTCTAAACCTCTCCTCAGGGGACCGCCCCAATATAGTCAGCGGTTCTCAACCTCTCCTCAGGGGACCGCCCCAATATAGTCAGCGGTTCTCAACCTCTCCTCAGGGGACCACCCCAATATTGTCAGTGGTTCTCAACCTCTCCTCAGGGGACCACCTCAATATAGTCAGCGGTTCTCAACCTCTCCTCGCCCCAATATAGTCAGTGGTTCTCAACCTCTCCTCGGGGGACCACCCCAATATAGTCAGCGGTTCTCAACCTCTCCTCAGGGGACCACCTCAATATAGTCAGTGGTTCTCAACCTCTCCTCGCCCCAATATAGTCAGCGGTTCTCAACCTCTCCTCGCCCCAATATAGTCAGTGGTTCTCAACCTCTTCCTCGGGGGACCACCCCAATATAGTCAGCGGTTCTCAACCTCTTCTCGGGGGACCACCCCAATATAGTCAGTGGTTCTCAACCTCTCCTCGGGGGACCACCCCAATATAGTCAGAGGTTTTCAACCTCTCCTCGGGTGACCGCCCCAATATAGTCAGTGGTTCTCAACCTCTCCTCGCCCCAATATAGTCAGCGGTTCTCAACCTCTCCTCAGGGGAACGCCCCAATATAGTCAGCGGTTCTCAACCTCTCCTCGGGGGACCACCTCAATATAGTCAGCAGTTCTCAACCCCCTCCTCGCCCCAATATATTCAACGGTTCTCAACCTCTCCTCAGGGGACCACCCCAATAAAGTCAGCGGTTCTCAACCTCTCCTCTCCCCAATATAGTCAGTGGTTCTCAACCTCTCCTCGGGGGACAGCCCCAATATAGTCAACGGTTCTCAACCTCTCCTCGGGGGACCGCCCCAATATAGTCAGCGGTTCTCAACCTCTCCTCGAGAGACCGCCCCAATAAAGGCAGCGGTTCTCAACCTCTCCTCAGGGGACCACCCCAATATAGTCAGCGGTTCTCAACCCTCTCCTCAGGGGACCGCCCCAATATAGTCAGTGGTTCTCAACCCTCTCCTCGCCCCAATATAGTCAGCGGTTCTCAACCTCTCCTCGGGGGACCGCCCCAATATAGTCAGCGGTTCTCAACCTCTCCTTGGCCCAATATAGTCAGCGGTCCTCAACCTCTCCTCGGGGTACCGCCCCAATATAGTCAGCGGTTCTCAACCTCTCCTCGAGGTAAAGCCCCAGTATAGTCAGCGGTTCTAAACCTCTCCTCGGGGTACCGCCCCAATATAGTCAGCGGTCCTCAACCTCTCCTCGGGGTACCGCCCCAATATAGTCAGCGGTTCTCAACCTCTCCTCGGGGGACCACCTCAATATAGTCAGCTGTTCTCAACCTCTCCTCGGGGGACCACCCCAATATAGTCAGCGGTTCTCAACCTCTCCTCGGGGGACCACCTCAATATAGTCAGTGGTTCTCAACCTCTCCTCAGGGGACCACCCCAATATACTCAGCAGTGCTCAACCTCTCCTCGCCCCAATATAGTCAGCGGTTCTCAACCTCTCCTCAGGGGACCGCCCCAATATAGTCAGCAATGCTCAACCTCTCCTCGCCCCAATATAGTCAGCGGTTCTCAACCTCTTCCTCGGGGGACCACCTCAATATAGTCAGTGGTTCTCAACCCTCTCCTCGGGGGACCGCCCCAATATAGTCAGCGGTTCTCAACCTCTCCTCGGGGGACCACCTCAATATAGTCAGTGGTTCTCAACCTCTCCTCAGGGGACCACCCCAATATAGTCAGCGGTTCTCAACCCTCTCCTCAGGGGACCACCTCAATATAGTCAGCGGTTCTCAACCTCTCCTCAGGGGACCGCCCCAATATAGTCAGCGGTTCTCAACCTCTCCTCGGGGGACCGCCCCAATATAGTCAGCGGTTCTCAACCTCTCCTCGGGGGACCGCCCCAATATAGTCAGTGGTTCTCAACCTCTCCTCGCCCCAATATAGTCAGTGGTTCTCAACCTCTTCCTCGGGGGACCACCCCAATATAGTCAGCGGTTCTCAACCTCTTCTCGGGGGACCACCCCAATATAGTCAGTGGTTCTCAACCTCTCCTCGGGGGACCACCCCAATATAGTCAGAGGTTTTCAACCTCTCCTCGGGGGACCGCCCCAATATAGTAAGTGGTTCTCAACCTCTCCTCGCCCCAATATAGTCAGCGGTTCTAAACCTCTCCTCAGGGGACCGCCCCAATATAGTCAGCGGTTCTAAACCTCTCCTCAGGGGACCGCCCCAATATAGTCAGCGGTTCTCAACCTCTCCTCAGGGGACCGCCCCAATATAGTCAGCGGTTCTCAACCTCTCCTCAGGGGACCACCCCAATATTGTCAGTGGTTCTCAACCTCTCCTCAGGGGACCACCTCAATATAGTCAGCGGTTCTCAACCTCTCCTCGCCCCAATATAGTCAGTGGTTCTCAACCTCTCCTCGGGGGACCACCCCAATATAGTCAGCGGTTCTCAACCTCTCCTCAGGGGACCACCTCAATATAGTCAGTGGTTCTCAACCTCTCCTCGCCCCAATATAGTTAGCGGTTCTCAACCTCTCCTCGCCCCAATATAGTCAGTGGTTCTCAACCTCTTCCTCGGGGGACCACCCCAATATAGCCAGCGGTTCTCAACCTCTTCTCGGGGGACCACCCCAATATAGTCAGTGGTTCTCAACCTCTCCTCGGGGGACCACCCCAATATAGTCAGAGGTTTTCAACCTCTCCTCGGGTGACCGCCCCAATATAGTCAGTGGTTCTCAACCTCTCCTCGCCCCAATATAGTCAGCGGTTCTAAACCTCTCCTCAGGGGACCGCCCCAATATAGTCAGCGGTTCTAAACCTCTCCTCAGGGGACCGACCCAATATAGTCAGTGGTTCTCAACCTCTCCTCGGGGGACCGCCCCAATATAGTCAGCGGTTCTCAACCCTCTCCTCAGGGGACCACCTCAATATAGTCAGTGGTTCTCAACCTCTCCTCGGGGGACCACCTCAATATAGTCAGAGGTTTTCAACCTCTCCTCGGGGGACCGCCCCAATATAGTCAGTGGTTCTCAACCTCTCCTCGCCCCAATATAGTCAGCGGTTCTAAACCTCTCCTCGAGGGACCACCCCAATATAGTCAGTGGTTCTCAACCTCTCCTCGGGGGACCACCCCAATATAGTCAGTGGTTCTCAACCTCTCCTCAGGGGACCACCTCAATATAGTCAGTGGTTCTCAACCTCTCCTCGGGGTACCGCCCCAATATAGTCAGCGGTTCTCAACCTCTCCTCGGGGGACCACCCCAGTATAGTCAGCGGTTCTCAACCCTCTCCTCGCCCCAATATAGTCAGTGGTTCTCAACCTCTTCCTCGTGGGACCACCTCAATATAGTCAGTGGTTCTCAACCCTCTCCTCGGGGGACCGCCCCAATATAGTCAGCGGTTCTCAACCTCTCCTCGGGGGACCACCTCAATATAGTCAGTGGTTCTCAACCTCTCCTCAGGGGACCACCCCAATATAGTCAGCGGTTCTCAACCCTCTCCTCAGGGGACCACCTCAATATAGTCAGCGGTTCTCAACCTCTCCTCAGGGGACCGCCCCAATATAGTCAGCGGTTCTCAACCTCTCCTCGGGGGACCGCCCCAATATAGTCAGCGGTTCTCAACCTCTCCTCGGGGGACCGCCCCAATATAGTCAGTGGTTCTCAACCTCTCCTCGCCCCAATATAGTCAGTGGTTCTCAACCTCTTCCTCGGGGGACCACCCCAATATAGTCAGCGGTTCTCAACCTCTTCTCGGGGGACCACCCCAATATAGTCAGTTGTTCTCAACCTCTCCTCGGGGGACCACCCCAATATAGTCAGAGGTTTTCAACCTCTCCTCGGGGGACCGCCCCAATATAGCAAGTGGTTCTCAACCTCTCCTCGCCCCAATATAGTCAGCGGTTCTAAACCTCTCCTCAGGGGACCGCCCCAATATAGTCAGCGGTTCTAAACCTCTCCTCAGGGGACCGCCCCAATATAGTCAGCGGTTCTCAACCTCTCCTCAGGGGACCGCCCCAATATAGTCAGCGGTTCTCAACCTCTCCTCAGGGGACCACCCCAATATTGTCAGTGGTTCTCAACCTCTCCTCAGGGGACCACCTCAATATAGTCAGCGGTTCTCAACCTCTCCTCGCCCCAATATAGTCAGTGGTTCTCAACCTCTCCTCGGGGGACCACCCCAATATAGTCAGCGGTTCTCAACCTCTCCTCAGGGGACCACCTCAATATAGTCAGTGGTTCTCAACCTCTCCTCGCCCCAATATAGTCAGCGGTTCTCAACCTCTCCTCGCCCCAATATAGTCAGTGGTTCTCAACCTCTTCCTCGGGGGACCACCCCAATATAGTCAGCGGTTCTCAACCTCTTCTCGGGGGACCACCCCAATATAGTCAGTGGTTCTCAACCTCTCCTCGGGGGACCACCCCAATATAGTCAGTGGTTCTCAACCTCTCCTCGCCCCAATATAGTCAGTGGTTCTCAACCTCTCCTCAGGGGACCACCTCAATATAGTCAGTGGTTCTCAACCTCTCCTCGGGGTACCGCCCCAATATAGTCAGCGGTTCTCAACCTCTCCTCGGGGGACCACCCCAGTATAGTCAGCGGTTCTCAACCCTCTCCTCGCCCCAATATAGTCAGTGGTTCTCAACCTCTTCCTCGGGGGACCACCTCAATATAGTCAGTGGTTCTCAACCCTCTCCTCGGGGGACCGCCCCAATATAGTCAGCGGTTCTCAACCTCTCCTCGGGGGACCACCTCAATATAGTCAGTGGTTCTCAACCTCTCCTCAGGGGACCACCCCAATATAGTCAGCGGTTCTCAACCTCTCCTCGGGGGACCGCCCCAATATAGTCAGTGGTTCTCAACCTCTCCTCGCCCCAATATAGTCAGTGGTTCTCAACCTCTTCCTCGGGGGACCACCCCAATATAGTCAGCGGTTCTCAACCTCTTCTCGGGGGACCACCCCAATATAGTCAGTTGTTCTCAACCTCTCCTCGGGGGACCACCCCAATATAGTCAGAGGTTTTCAACCTCTCCTCGGGGGACCGCCCCAATATAGTAAGTGGTTCTCAACCTCTCCTCGCCCCAATATAGTCAGCGGTTCTAAACCTCTCCTCAGGGGACCGCCCCAATATAGTCAGCGGTTCTAAACCTCTCCTCAGGGGACCGCCCCAATATAGTCAGCGGTTCTCAACCTCTCCTCAGGGGACCGCCCCAATATAGTCAGCGGTTCTCAACCTCTCCTCAGGGGACCACCCCAATATTGTCAGTGGTTCTCAACCTCTCCTCAGGGGACCACCTCAATATAGTCAGCGGTTCTCAACCTCTCCTCGCCCCAATATAGTCAGTGGTTCTCAACCTCTCCTCGGGGGACCACCCCAATATAGTCAGCGGTTCTCAACCTCTCCTCAGGGGACCACCTCAATATAGTCAGTGGTTCTCAACCTCTCCTCGCCCCAATATAGTCAGCGGTTCTCAACCTCTCCTCGCCCCAATATAGTCAGTGGTTCTCAACCTCTTCCTCGGGGGACCACCCCAATATAGTCAGCGGTTCTCAACCTCTTCTCGGGGGACCACCCCAATATAGTCAGTGGTTCTCAACCTCTCCTCGGGGGACCACCCCAATATAGTCAGTGGTTCTCAACCTCTCCTCGCCCCAATATAGTCAGCGGTTCTAAACCTCTCCTCAGGGGACCGCCCCAATATAGTCAGCGGTTCTAAACCTCTCCTCAGGGGACCGCCCCAATATAGTCAGTGGTTCTCAACCTCTCCTCGGGGGACCGCCCCAATATAGTCAGCGGTTCTCAACCCTCTCCTCAGGGGACCACCTCAATATAGTCAGTGGTTCTCAACCTCTCCTCGGGGGACCACCTCAATATAGTCAGAGGTTTTCAACCTCTCCTCGGGGGACCGCCCCAATATAGTCAGTGGTTCTCAACCTCTCCTCGCCCCAATATAGTCAGCGGTTCTAAACCTCTCCTCGAGGGACCACCCCAATATAGTCAGTGGTTCTCAACCTCTCCTCAGGGGACCACCTCAATATAGTCAGTGGTTCTCAACCTCTCCTCGGGGTACCGCCCCAATATAGTCAGCGGTTCTCAACCTCTCCTCGGGGGACCACCCCAGTATAGTCAGCGGTTCTCAACCCTCTCCTCGCCCCAATATAGTCAGTGGTTCTCAACCTCTCCTCAGGGGACCACCTCAATATAGTCAGTGGTTCTCAACCTCTCCTCGGGGTACCGCCCCAATATAGTCAGCGGTTCTCAACCTCTCCTCGGGGGACCACCCCAGTATAGTCAGCGGTTCTCAACCCTCTCCTCGGGGGACCACCCCAATATAGTCAGAGGTTTTCAACCTCTCCTCGGGGGACCGCCCCAATATAGTAAGTGGTTCTCAACCTCTCCTCGCCCCAATATAGTCAGCGGTTCTAAACCTCTCCTCAGGGGACCGCCCCAATATAGTCAGCGGTTCTAAACCTCTCCTCAGGGGACCGCCCCAATATAGTCAGCGGTTCTCAACCTCTCCTCAGGGGACCGCCCCAATATAGTCAGCGGTTCTCAACCTCTCCTCAGGGGACCACCCCAATATTGTCAGTGGTTCTCAACCTCTCCTCAGGGGACCACCTCAATATAGTCAGCGGTTCTCAACCTCTCCTCGCCCCAATATAGTCAGTGGTTCTCAACCTCTCCTCGGGGGACCACCCCAATATAGTCAGCGGTTCTCAACCTCTCCTCAGGGGACCACCTCAATATAGTCAGTGGTTCTCAACCTCTCCTCGCCCCAATATAGTCAGCGGTTCTCAACCTCTCCTCGCCCCAATATAGTCAGTGGTTCTCAACCTCTTCCTCGGGGGACCACCCCAATATAGTCAGCGGTTCTCAACCTCTTCTCGGGGGACCACCCCAATATAGTCAGTGGTTCTCAACCTCTCCTCGGGGGACCACCCCAATATAGTCAGTGGTTCTCAACCTCTCCTCGCCCCAATATAGTCAGCGGTTCTAAACCTCTCCTCAGGGGACCGCCCCAATATAGTCAGCGGTTCTAAACCTCTCCTCAGGGGACCGCCCCAATATAGTCAGTGGTTCTCAACCTCTCCTCGGGGGACCGCCCCAATATAGTCAGCGGTTCTCAACCCTCTCCTCAGGGGACCACCTCAATATAGTCAGTGGTTCTCAACCTCTCCTCGGGGGACCACCTCAATATAGTCAGAGGTTTTCAACCTCTCCTCGGGGGACCGCCCCAATATAGTCAGTGGTTCTCAACCTCTCCTCGCCCCAATATAGTCAGCGGTTCTAAACCTCTCCTCGAGGGACCACCCCAATATAGTCAGTGGTTCTCAACCTCTCCTCAGGGGACCACCTCAATATAGTCAGTGGTTCTCAACCTCTCCTCGGGGTACCGCCCCAATATAGTCAGCGGTTCTCAACCTCTCCTCGGGGGACCACCCCAGTATAGTCAGCGGTTCTCAACCCTCTCCTCGCCCCAATATAGTCAGTGGTTCTCAACCTCTCCTCAGGGGACCACCTCAATATAGTCAGTGGTTCTCAACCTCTCCTCGGGGTACCGCCCCAATATAGTCAGCGGTTCTCAACCTCTCCTCGGGGGACCACCCCAGTATAGTCAGCGGTTCTCAACCCTCTCCTCGCCCCAATATAGTCAGTGGTTCTCAACCTCTCCTCAGGGGACCACCTCAATATAGTCAGTGGTTCTCAACCTCTCCTCGGGGTACCGCCCCAGTATAGTCAGTGGTTCTCAACATCTCCTCGGGGGACCGCCCCAGGAGAGGTTGTTATTGTCCTGTAACCAATAGAGCTGATTCAATTTATCAAGGACTTGCTGATGCTCTAGTTCTGGAATAGATTAAAACACATGGAACAACGCAGACACTGTAACCCAATGCAATATCCAGTCCACTTCATTTATAACCCAAAACAATATCCAGTCCATCTACAACCCCGGTGTTGTTGTTGGCATCACTCTCCAATCCACAACCCTGGTGTTGTTGCTGGCATCACTCTCCAACCCACAACCCTGGTGTTGATGGCATCACTCTCCAACCCACAACCCTGGTGTTGATGGCATCACTCTCCAACCCACAACCCTGGTGTTCCTAGCATCACTCTCCAACCCACAGCCCTGGTGTCGCTGGCATCACTCGCCAACCCACAACCCTGGTGTAGCTGGCATCACTCTCCAACCCACAACCCTGGTTTTGCTGGCATCACTCTCCAACCCTGTTGTTGCTGGCATCACTCTCCAACCCTGTTGTTGCTGGCATCACTCTCCAACCCACAACCCCGGTGTTGCTGGCATCACTTTCCAACCCTGTTGTTGCTGGCATCACTCTCCAACCCTGTTGTTGCTGGCATCACTCTCCAACCCACAACCCCGGTGTTGCTGGCATCACTCTCCAACCCTGTTGTTGCTGGCATCACTCTCCAACCCACAACCCTGGTGTTGCTGGCATCACTCTCCAACCCTGTTGTTGCTGGCATCACTCTCCAACCCTGTTGTTGCTGGCATCACTCTCCAACCCACAACCCCAGTGTTGTTGCTGGCATCACTCTCCAACCCACAACCCTGTTGTTGCTGGCATCACTCTCCAACCCACAACCCTGTTGTTGCTGGCATCACTCTCCAACCCACAACCCTGTTGTTGCTGGCATCACTCTCCAACCCACAACCCTGTTGTTGCTGGCATCACTCTCCAACCCACAACCCCAGTGTTGTTGCTGGCATCACTCTCCAACCCACAACCCTGTTGTTGCTGGCATCACTCTCCAACCCACAACCCTGGTGTTGCTGGCATCACTCTCCAACCCTGTTGTTGCTGGCATCACTCTCCAAACCTGTTGTTGCTGGCATCACTCTCCAACCCACAACCCTGGTGTTGCTGGCATCACTCTCCAACCCTGTTGTTGCTGGCATCACTCTCCAACCCTGGTGTTGCTGGCATCACTCTCCAACCCTGGTGTTGCTGGCATCACTCTCCAACCCTGGTGTTGCTGGCATCACTCTCCAACCCTGGTGTTGCTGGCATCACTCTCCAACCCTGTTGTTGCTGGCATCACTCTCCAACCCTGGTGTTGCTGGCATCACTCTCCAACCCTGTTGTTGCTGGCATCACTCTCCAACCCTGTTGTTGCTGGCATCACTCTCCAACCCTGGTGTTGCTGGCATCACTCTCCAACCCTGGTGTTGCTGGCATCACTCTCCAACCCACAACCCTGGTGTTGCTGTCATCACTCTACAACCCTGTTGTTGCTGGCATCACTCTCCAACCCTGGTGTTGCTGGCATCACTCTCCAACCCTGTTGTTGCTGGCATCACTCTCCAACCCTGGTGTTGCTGGCATCACTCTCCAACCCTGGTGTTGCTGGCATCACTCTCCAACCCTGGTGTTGCTGGCATCACTCTCCAACCCTGGTGTTGCTGGCATCACTCTCCAACCCTGTTGTTGCTGGCATCACTCTCAAACCCTGGTGTTGCTGGCATCACTCTCCAACCCTGTTGTTGCTGGCATCACTCTCCAACCCTGTTGTTGCTGGCATCACTCTCCAACCCTGGTGTTGCTGGCATCACTCTCCAACCCTGGTGTTGCTGGCATCACTCTCCAACCCTGGTGTTGCTGGCATCACTCTCCAACCCTGGTGTTGCTGGCATCACTCTCCAACCCTGGTGTTGCTGGCATCACTCTCCAACCCTGTTGTTGCTGGCATCACTCTCCAACCCTGTTGTTGCTGGCATCACTCTCCAACCCTGGTGTTGCTGGCATCACTCTCCAACCCTGGTGTTGCTGGCATCACTCTCAATACCCTCTCCTCGGGGTACCGCCCCAATATAGTCAGCGGTTCTCAACCTCTCCTCGAGGTAAAGCCCCAGTATAGTCAGCGGTTCTAAACCTCTCCTCGGGGTACCGCCCCAATATAGTCAGCGGTCCTCAACCTCTCCTCGGGGTACCGCCCCAATATAGTCAGCGGTTCTCAACCTCTCCTCGGGGGACCACCTCAATATAGTCAGCTGTTCTCAACCTCTCCTCGGGGGACCACCCCAATATAGTCAGCGGTTCTCAACCTCTCCTCGGGGGACCACCTCAATATAGTCAGTGGTTCTCAACCTCTCCTCAGGGGACCACCCCAATATACTCAGCGGTTCTCAACCCTCTCCTCAGGGGACCACCTCAATATAGTCAGCGGTTCTCAACCTCTCCTCAGGGGACCGCCCCAATATAGTCAGCAGTGCTCAACCTCTCCTCGCCCCAATATAGTCAGCGGTTCTCAACCTCTTCCTCGGGGGACCACCTCAATATAGTCAGTGGTTCTCAACCCTCTCCTCGGGGGACCGCCCCAATATAGTCAGCGGTTCTCAACCTCTCCTCGGGGGACCACCTCAATATAGTCAGTGGTTCTCAACCTCTCCTCAGGGGACCACCCCAATATAGTCAGCGGTTCTCAACCCTCTCCTCAGGGGACCACCTCAATATAGTCAGCGGTTCTCAACCTCTCCTCAGGGGACCGCCCCAATATAGTCAGCGGTTCTCAACCTCTCCTCGGGGGACCGCCCCAATATAGTCAGCGGTTCTCAACCTCTCCTCGGGGGACCGCCCCAATATAGTCAGTGGTTCTCAACCTCTCCTCGCCCCAATATAGTCAGTGGTTCTCAACCTCTTCCTCGGGGGACCACCCCAATATAGTCAGCGGTTCTCAACCTCTTCTCGGGGGACCACCCCAATATAGTCAGTGGTTCTCAACCTCTCCTCGGGGGACCACCCCAATATAGTCAGAGGTTTTCAACCTCTCCTCGGGGGACTGCCCCAATATAGTAAGTGGTTCTCAACCTCTCCTCGCCCCAATATAGTCAGCGGTTCTAAACCTCTCCTCAGGGGACCGCCCCAATATAGTCAGCGGTTCTAAACCTCTCCTCAGGGGACCGCCCCAATATAGTCAGCGGTTCTCAACCTCTCCTCAGGGGACCGCCCCAATATAGTCAGCGGTTCTCAACCTCTCCTCAGGGGACCACCCCAATATTGTCAGTGGTTCTCAACCTCTCCTCAGGGGACCACCTCAATATAGTCAGCGGTTCTCAACCTCTCCTCGCCCCAATATAGTCAGTGGTTCTCAACCTCTCCTCGGGGGACCACCCCAATATAGTCAGCGGTTCTCAACCTCTCCTCAGGGGACCACCTCAATATAGTCAGTGGTTCTCAACCTCTCCTCGCCCCAATATAGTCAGCGGTTCTCAACCTCTCCTCGCCCCAATATAGTCAGTGGTTCTCAACCTCTTCCTCGGGGGACCACCCCAATATAGTCAGCGGTTCTCAACCTCTTCTCGGGGGACCACCCCAATATAGTCAGTGGTTCTCAACCTCTCCTCGGGGGACCACCCCAATATAGTCAGAGGTTTTCAACCTCTCCTCGGGTGACCGCCCCAATATAGTCAGTGGTTCTCAACCTCTCCTCGCCAAAATATAGTCAGCGGTTCTCAACCTCTCCTCAGGGGAACGCCCCAATATAGTCAGCGGTTCTCAACCTCTCCTCGGGGGACCACCTCAATATAGTCAGCAGTTCTCAACCCCCTCCTCGCCCCAATATATTCAACGGTTCTCAACCTCTCCTCAGGGGACCACCCCAATAAAGTCAGCGGTTCTCAACCTCTCCTCTCCCCAATATAGTCAGTGGTTCCCAACCTCTCCTCGGGGGACAGCCCCAATATAGTCAACGGTTCTCAACCTCTCCTCGGGGGACCGCCCCAATATAGTCAGCGGTTCTCAACCTCTCCTCGAGAGACCGCCCCAATAAAGGCAGCGGTTCTCAACCTCTCCTCAGGGGACCACCCCAATATAGTCAGCGGTTCTCAACCCTCTCCTCAGGGGACCGCCCCAATATAGTCAGTGGTTCTCAACCCTCTCCTCGCCCCAATATAGTCAGCGGTTCTCAACCTCTCCTCGGGGGACCGCCCCAATATAGTCAGCGGTTCTCAACCTCTCCTTGGCCCAATATAGTCAGCGGTCCTCAACCTCTCCTCGGGGTACCGCCCCAATATAGTCAGCGGTTCTCAACCTCTCCTCGAGGTAAAGCCCCAGTATAGTCAGCGGTTCTAAACCTCTCCTCGGGGTACCGCCCCAATATAGTCAGCGGTCCTCAACCTCTCCTCGGGGTACCGCCCCAATATAGTCAGCGGTTCTCAACCTCTCCTCGGGGGACCACCTCAATATAGTCAGCTGTTCTCAACCTCTCCTCGGGGGACCACCCCAATATAGTCAGCGGTTCTCAACCTCTCCTCGGGGGACCACCTCAATATAGTCAGTGGTTCTCAACCTCTCCTCAGGGGACCACCCCAATATACTCAGCGGTTCTCAACCCTCTCCTCAGGGGACCACCTCAATATAGTCAGCGGTTCTCAACCTCTCCTCAGGGGACCGCCCCAATATAGTCAGCAGTGCTCAACCTCTCCTCGCCCCAATATAGTCAGCGGTTCTCAACCTCTTCCTCGGGGGACCACCTCAATATAGTCAGTGGTTCTCAACCCTCTCCTCGGGGGACCGCCCCAATATAGTCAGCGGTTCTCAACCTCTCCTCGGGGGACCACCTCAATATAGTCAGTGGTTCTCAACCTCTCCTCAGGGGACCACCCCAATATAGTCAGCGGTTCTCAACCCTCTCCTCAGGGGACCACCTCAATATAGTCAGCGGTTCTCAACCTCTCCTCAGGGGACCGCCCCAATATAGTCAGCGGTTCTCAACCTCTCCTCGGGGGACCGCCCCAATATAGTCAGCGGTTCTCAACCTCTCCTCGGGGGACCGCCCCAATATAGTCAGTGGTTCTCAACCTCTCCTCGCCCCAATATAGTCAGTGGTTCTCAACCTCTTCCTCGGGGGACCACCCCAATATAGTCAGCGGTTCTCAACCTCTTCTCGGGGGACCACCCCAATATAGTCAGTGGTTCTCAACCTCTCCTCGGGGGACCACCCCAATATAGTCAGAGGTTTTCAACCTCTCCTCGGGGGACCGCCCCAATATAGTAAGTGGTTCTCAACCTCTCCTCGCCCCAATATAGTCAGCGGTTCTAAACCTCTCCTCAGGGGACCGCCCCAATATAGTCAGCGGTTCTAAACCTCTCCTCAGGGGACCGCCCCAATATAGTCAGCGGTTCTCAACCTCTCCTCAGGGGACCGCCCCAATATAGTCAGCGGTTCTCAACCTCTCCTCAGGGGACCACCCCAATATTGTCAGTGGTTCTCAACCTCTCCTCAGGGGACCACCTCAATATAGTCAGCGGTTCTCAACCTCTCCTCGCCCCAATATAGTCAGTGGTTCTCAACCTCTCCTCGGGGGACCACCCCAATATAGTCAGCGGTTCTCAACCTCTCCTCAGGGGACCACCTCAATATAGTCAGTGGTTCTCAACCTCTCCTCGCCCCAATATAGTCAGCGGTTCTCAACCTCTCCTCGCCCCAATATAGTCAGTGGTTCTCAACCTCTTCCTCGGGGGACCACCCCAATATAGCCAGCGGTTCTCAACCTCTTCTCGGGGGACCACCCCAATATAGTCAGTGGTTCTCAACCTCTCCTCGGGGGACCACCCCAATATAGTCAGAGGTTTTCAACCTCTCCTCGGGTGACCGCCCCAATATAGTCAGTGGTTCTCAACCTCTCCTCGCCCCAATATAGTCAGCGGTTCTAAACCTCTCCTCAGGGGACCGCCCCAATATAGTCAGCGGTTCTAAACCTCTCCTCAGGGGACCGACCCAATATAGTCAGTGGTTCTCAACCTCTCCTCGGGGGACCGCCCCAATATAGTCAGCGGTTCTCAACCCTCTCCTCAGGGGACCACCTCAATATAGTCAGTGGTTCTCAACCTCTCCTCGGGGGACCACCTCAATATAGTCAGAGGTTTTCAACCTCTCCTCAGGGGACCGCCCCAATATAGTCAGTGGTTCTCAACCTCTCCTCGCCCCAATATAGTCAGCGGTTCTAAACCTCTCCTCGAGGGACCACCCCAATATAGTCAGTGGTTCTCAACCTCTCCTCGGGGGACCA
The DNA here is from genome assembly GCF_045791955.1 of Oncorhynchus clarkii lewisi. Lineage (NCBI taxonomy): Eukaryota > Metazoa > Chordata > Actinopteri > Salmoniformes > Salmonidae > Oncorhynchus > Oncorhynchus clarkii. The sequence continues at coordinate 85,545,842 of NC_092152.1, forward strand.
CCCCAATATAGTCAGTGGTTCTCAACCTCTCCTCAGGGGACCACCTCAATATAGTCAGTGGTTCTCAACCTCTCCTCGGGGTACCGCCCCAATATAGTCAGCGGTTCTCAACCTCTCCTCGGGGGACCACCCCAGTATAGTCAGCGGTTCTCAACCCTCTCCTCGCCCCAATATAGTCAGTGGTTCTCAACCTCTTCCTCGGGGGACCACCTCAATATAGTCAGTGGTTCTCAACCCTCTCCTCGGGGGACCGCCCCAATATAGTCAGCGGTTCTCAACCTCTCCTCGGGGGACCACCTCAATATAGTCAGTGGTTCTCAACCTCTCCTCAGGGGACCACCCCAATATAGTCAGCGGTTCTCAACCCTCTCCTCAGGGGACCACCTCAATATAGTCAGCGGTTCTCAACCTCTCCTCAGGGGACCGCCCCAATATAGTCAGCGGTTCTCAACCTCTCCTCGGGGGACCGCCCCAATATAGTCAGCGGTTCTCAACCTCTCCTCGGGGGACCGCCCCAATATAGTCAGTGGTTCTCAACCTCTCCTCGCCCCAATATAGTCAGTGGTTCTCAACCTCTTCCTCGGGGGACCACCCCAATATAGTCAGCGGTTCTCAACCTCTTCTCGGGGGACCACCCCAATATAGTCAGTTGTTCTCAACCTCTCCTCGGGGGACCACCCCAATATAGTCAGAGGTTTTCAACCTCTCCTCGGGGGACCGCCCCAATATAGCAAGTGGTTCTCAACCTCTCCTCGCCCCAATATAGTCAGCGGTTCTAAACCTCTCCTCAGGGGACCGCCCCAATATAGTCAGCGGTTCTAAACCTCTCCTCAGGGGACCGCCCCAATATAGTCAGCGGTTCTCAACCTCTCCTCAGGGGACCGCCCCAATATAGTCAGCGGTTCTCAACCTCTCCTCAGGGGACCACCCCAATATTGTCAGTGGTTCTCAACCTCTCCTCAGGGGACCACCTCAATATAGTCAGCGGTTCTCAACCTCTCCTCGCCCCAATATAGTCAGTGGTTCTCAACCTCTCCTCGGGGGACCACCCCAATATAGTCAGCGGTTCTCAACCTCTCCTCAGGGGACCACCTCAATATAGTCAGTGGTTCTCAACCTCTCCTCGCCCCAATATAGTCAGCGGTTCTCAACCTCTCCTCGCCCCAATATAGTCAGTGGTTCTCAACCTCTTCCTCGGGGGACCACCCCAATATAGTCAGCGGTTCTCAACCTCTTCTCGGGGGACCACCCCAATATAGTCAGTGGTTCTCAACCTCTCCTCGGGGGACCACCCCAATATAGTCAGTGGTTCTCAACCTCTCCTCGCCCCAATATAGTCAGTGGTTCTCAACCTCTCCTCAGGGGACCACCTCAATATAGTCAGTGGTTCTCAACCTCTCCTCGGGGTACCGCCCCAATATAGTCAGCGGTTCTCAACCTCTCCTCGGGGGACCACCCCAGTATAGTCAGCGGTTCTCAACCCTCTCCTCGCCCCAATATAGTCAGTGGTTCTCAACCTCTTCCTCGGGGGACCACCTCAATATAGTCAGTGGTTCTCAACCCTCTCCTCGGGGGACCGCCCCAATATAGTCAGCGGTTCTCAACCTCTCCTCGGGGGACCACCTCAATATAGTCAGTGGTTCTCAACCTCTCCTCAGGGGACCACCCCAATATAGTCAGCGGTTCTCAACCTCTCCTCGGGGGACCGCCCCAATATAGTCAGTGGTTCTCAACCTCTCCTCGCCCCAATATAGTCAGTGGTTCTCAACCTCTTCCTCGGGGGACCACCCCAATATAGTCAGCGGTTCTCAACCTCTTCTCGGGGGACCACCCCAATATAGTCAGTTGTTCTCAACCTCTCCTCGGGGGACCACCCCAATATAGTCAGAGGTTTTCAACCTCTCCTCGGGGGACCGCCCCAATATAGTAAGTGGTTCTCAACCTCTCCTCGCCCCAATATAGTCAGCGGTTCTAAACCTCTCCTCAGGGGACCGCCCCAATATAGTCAGCGGTTCTAAACCTCTCCTCAGGGGACCGCCCCAATATAGTCAGCGGTTCTCAACCTCTCCTCAGGGGACCGCCCCAATATAGTCAGCGGTTCTCAACCTCTCCTCAGGGGACCACCCCAATATTGTCAGTGGTTCTCAACCTCTCCTCAGGGGACCACCTCAATATAGTCAGCGGTTCTCAACCTCTCCTCGCCCCAATATAGTCAGTGGTTCTCAACCTCTCCTCGGGGGACCACCCCAATATAGTCAGCGGTTCTCAACCTCTCCTCAGGGGACCACCTCAATATAGTCAGTGGTTCTCAACCTCTCCTCGCCCCAATATAGTCAGCGGTTCTCAACCTCTCCTCGCCCCAATATAGTCAGTGGTTCTCAACCTCTTCCTCGGGGGACCACCCCAATATAGTCAGCGGTTCTCAACCTCTTCTCGGGGGACCACCCCAATATAGTCAGTGGTTCTCAACCTCTCCTCGGGGGACCACCCCAATATAGTCAGTGGTTCTCAACCTCTCCTCGCCCCAATATAGTCAGCGGTTCTAAACCTCTCCTCAGGGGACCGCCCCAATATAGTCAGCGGTTCTAAACCTCTCCTCAGGGGACCGCCCCAATATAGTCAGTGGTTCTCAACCTCTCCTCGGGGGACCGCCCCAATATAGTCAGCGGTTCTCAACCCTCTCCTCAGGGGACCACCTCAATATAGTCAGTGGTTCTCAACCTCTCCTCGGGGGACCACCTCAATATAGTCAGAGGTTTTCAACCTCTCCTCGGGGGACCGCCCCAATATAGTCAGTGGTTCTCAACCTCTCCTCGCCCCAATATAGTCAGCGGTTCTAAACCTCTCCTCGAGGGACCACCCCAATATAGTCAGTGGTTCTCAACCTCTCCTCAGGGGACCACCTCAATATAGTCAGTGGTTCTCAACCTCTCCTCGGGGTACCGCCCCAATATAGTCAGCGGTTCTCAACCTCTCCTCGGGGGACCACCCCAGTATAGTCAGCGGTTCTCAACCCTCTCCTCGCCCCAATATAGTCAGTGGTTCTCAACCTCTCCTCAGGGGACCACCTCAATATAGTCAGTGGTTCTCAACCTCTCCTCGGGGTACCGCCCCAATATAGTCAGCGGTTCTCAACCTCTCCTCGGGGGACCACCCCAGTATAGTCAGCGGTTCTCAACCCTCTCCTCGCCCCAATATAGTCAGTGGTTCTCAACCTCTCCTCAGGGGACCACCTCAATATAGTCAGTGGTTCTCAACCTCTCCTCGGGGTACCGCCCCAGTATAGTCAGTGGTTCTCAACATCTCCTCGGGGGACCGCCCCAGGAGAGGTTGTTATTGTCCTGTAACCAATAGAGCTGATTCAATTTATCAAGGACTTGCTGATGCTCTAGTTCTGGAATAGATTAAAACACATGGAACAACGCAGACACTGTAACCCAATGCAATATCCAGTCCACTTCATTTATAACCCAAAACAATATCCAGTCCATCTACAACCCCGGTGTTGTTGTTGGCATCACTCTCCAATCCACAACCCTGGTGTTGTTGCTGGCATCACTCTCCAACCCACAACCCTGGTGTTGATGGCATCACTCTCCAACCCACAACCCTGGTGTTGATGGCATCACTCTCCAACCCACAACCCTGGTGTTCCTAGCATCACTCTCCAACCCACAGCCCTGGTGTCGCTGGCATCACTCGCCAACCCACAACCCTGGTGTAGCTGGCATCACTCTCCAACCCACAACCCTGGTTTTGCTGGCATCACTCTCCAACCCTGTTGTTGCTGGCATCACTCTCCAACCCTGTTGTTGCTGGCATCACTCTCCAACCCACAACCCCGGTGTTGCTGGCATCACTTTCCAACCCTGTTGTTGCTGGCATCACTCTCCAACCCTGTTGTTGCTGGCATCACTCTCCAACCCACAACCCCGGTGTTGCTGGCATCACTCTCCAACCCTGTTGTTGCTGGCATCACTCTCCAACCCACAACCCTGGTGTTGCTGGCATCACTCTCCAACCCTGTTGTTGCTGGCATCACTCTCCAACCCTGTTGTTGCTGGCATCACTCTCCAACCCACAACCCCAGTGTTGTTGCTGGCATCACTCTCCAACCCACAACCCTGTTGTTGCTGGCATCACTCTCCAACCCACAACCCTGTTGTTGCTGGCATCACTCTCCAACCCACAACCCTGTTGTTGCTGGCATCACTCTCCAACCCACAACCCTGTTGTTGCTGGCATCACTCTCCAACCCACAACCCCAGTGTTGTTGCTGGCATCACTCTCCAACCCACAACCCTGTTGTTGCTGGCATCACTCTCCAACCCACAACCCTGGTGTTGCTGGCATCACTCTCCAACCCTGTTGTTGCTGGCATCACTCTCCAACCCTGTTGTTGCTGGCATCACTCTCCAACCCACAACCCTGGTGTTGCTGGCATCACTCTCCAACCCTGTTGTTGCTGGCATCACTCTCCAACCCTGGTGTTGCTGGCATCACTCTCCAACCCTGGTGTTGCTGGCATCACTCTCCAACCCTGGTGTTGCTGGCATCACTCTCCAACCCTGGTGTTGCTGGCATCACTCTCCAACCCTGTTGTTGCTGGCATCACTCTCCAACCCTGGTGTTGCTGGCATCACTCTCCAACCCTGTTGTTGCTGGCATCACTCTCCAACCCTGTTGTTGCTGGCATCACTCTCCAACCCTGGTGTTGCTGGCATCACTCTCCAACCCTGGTGTTGCTGGCATCACTCTCCAACCCACAACCCTGGTGTTGCTGGCATCACTCTCCAACCCTGTTGTTGCTGGCATCACTCTCCAACCCTGGTGTTGCTGGCATCACTCTCCAACCCTGTTGTTGCTGGCATCACTCTCCAACCCTGGTGTTGCTGGCATCACTCTCCAACCCTGGTGTTGCTGGCATCACTCTCCAACCCTGGTGTTGCTGGCATCACTCTCCAACCCTGGTGTTGCTGGCATCACTCTCCAACCCTGTTGTTGCTGGCATCACTCTCCAACCCTGGTGTTGCTGGCATCACTCTCCAACCCTGTTGTTGCTGGCATCACTCTCCAACCCTGTTGTTGCTGGCATCACTCTCCAACCCTGGTGTTGCTGGCATCACTCTCCAACCCTGGTGTTGCTGGCATCACTCTCCAACCCTGGTGTTGCTGGCATCACTCTCCAACCCTGGTGTTGCTGGCATCACTCTCCAACCCTGGTGTTGCTGGCATCACTCTCCAACCCTGTTGTTGCTGGCATCACTCTCCAACCCTGTTGTTGCTGGCATCACTCTCCAACCCTGGTGTTGCTGGCATCACTCTCCAACCCTGGTGTTGCTGGCATCACTCTCCAACCCTGGTGTTGCTGGCATCACTCTCCAACCCTGGTGTTGCTGGCATCACTCTCCAACCCTGTTGTTGCTGGCATCACTCTCCAACCCTGGTGTTGCTGGCATCACTCTCCAACCCTGTTGTTGCTGGCATCACACTCCAACCCTGTTGTTGCTGGCATCACTCTCCAACCCTGGTGTTGCTGGCATCACTCTCCAACTCTGTTGTTGCTGGCATCACTCTCCAACTCTGTTGTTGCTGGCATCACTCTCCAACCCTGTTGTTGCTGGCATCACTCTCCAACCCTGTTGTTGCTGGCATCACACTCCAACCCTGTTGTTGCTGGCATCACTCTCCAACCCTGGTGTTGCTGGCATCACTCTCCAACTCTGTTGTTGCTGGCATCACTCTCCAACTCTGTTGTTCCTGGCATCACTCTCCAACCCATAACCCTGGTGTTGCTGGCATCACTCTCCAACCCATAACCCTGGTGTTGCTGGCATCACTCTCCAACTCCATAGACACCAAACGCTGTGGTCCTTTTTCTCCCCAGGTTGTGTTTCTCTGGAGCCAGAGAGGGTCACCTGCCTTACCTGTTGGCCATGATCCACCTGAAAAACTGCACCCCTATTCCCGCTCTGCTAGTCTGTGTAAGTTACTGTGCCCCTATTCCCACTCTGCTAGTCTGTGTAAGTTACTGTGCCCCTATTCCCACTCTGCTAGTCTGTGTAAGTTATTGTGCTCCTATTCCCACTCTGCTAGTCTGTGTAAGTTACTGTGCCCCTATTCCCACTCTGCTAGTCTGTGGAAGTTATTGTGCCCCTATTCCCACTCTGCTAGTCTGTGTAAGTTACTGTGCCCCTATTCCCACTCTGCTAGTCTGTGTAAGTTACTGTGCCCCTATTCCCACTCTGCTAGTCTGTGTAAATTACTGTTCCCCTATTCCCACTCTGCTAGTCTGTGTAAGTTATTGTGCTCCTATTCCCACTCTGCTAGTCTGTGTAAGTTACTGTGCCCCTATTCCCACTCTGCTAGTCTGTGTAAGTTACTGTGCCCCTATTCCCACTCTGCTAGTCTGTGTAAATTATTGTGCCCCTATTCCCACTCTGCTAGTCTGTGTAAGTTACTGTGCCCCTATTCCCACTCTGCTAGTCTGTGTAAGTTACTGTGCCCCTATTCCCACTCTGCTAGTCTGTGTAAGTTATTGTGCTCCTATTCCCACTCTGCTAGTCTGTGTAAGTTACTGTGCCCCTATTCCCACTCTGCTAGTCTGTGTAAGTTACTGTGCCCCTATTCCCACTCTGCTAGTCTGTGTAAGTTACTGTGCCCCTATTCCCACTCTGCTAGTCTGTGTAAATTATTGTGCCCCTATTCCCACTCTGCTAGTCTGTGTAAGTTATTGTGCTCCTATTCCCACTCTGCTAGTCTGTGTAAATTATTGTGCCCCTATTCCCACTCTGCTAGTCTGTGTAAGTTATTGTGCTCCTATTCCCACTCTGCTAGTCTGTGTAAGTTATTGTGCCCCTATTCCCACTCTGCTAGTCTGTGTAAGTTATTGTGCTCCTATTCCCACTCTGCTAGTCTGTGTAAGTTATTGTGCCCCTATTCCCACTCTGCTAGTCTATGTAAATTATTGTGACCCTATTCCCGCTCTGCTAGTCTGTGTAAGTTATTGTGCTCCTATTCCCACTCTGCTAGTCTGTGTAAGTTATTGTGCTCCTATTCCCACTCTGCTAGTCTGTGTAAGTTATTGTGCCCCTATTCCCACTCTGCTAGTCTGTGTAAGTTATTGTGCTCCTATTCCCACTCTGCTAGTCTGTGTAAGTTATTGTGCTCCTATTCCCACTCTGCTAGTCTATGTAAGTTATTGTGCTCCTATTCCCGCTCTGCTAGTCTGTGTATATTAGCCCCATTCTTGCGTGCATTTGCCCACAGTTCCTATAGCCCCAACCCCCAGGGCTGTGTTAGTTCCTATAGCCCCAAACCCCCAGGGCTGTTCTAGTTCCTATAGCCCCAAACCCCAGGGCTGTGTTAGTTCCTATAGCCCCAAACCCCAGGGCTGTGCTAGTTCATATAGCCCCAAACCCCAGGGCTGTTCTAGTTCCTATAGCCCCAAACCCCAGGGCTGTACTAGTTCCTATAGCCCCAAACCCCAGGGCTGTGCTAGTTCCTATAGCCCCAACCCCCAGGGCTGTGTTAGTTCCTATAGCCCCAAACCCCAGGGCTGTGTTAGTTCCTATAGCCCCAAACCCCAGGGCTGTGTTAGTTCCTATAGCCCCAAACCCCCAGGGCTGTGTTAGTTCCTATAGCCCCAAACCCCAGGGCTGTACTAGTTCCTATAGCCCCAAACCCCAGGGCTGTGTTAGTTCCTATAGCCCCAAACCCCAGGGCTGTGTTAGTTCCTATAGCTCCAAACCCCAGGGCTGTTCTAGTTCCTATAGCCCCAAACCCCAGGGCTGTGCTAGTTCCTATAGCCCCAAACCCCAGGGCTGTACTAGTTCCTATAGCCCCAAACCCCAGGGCTGTACTAGTTCCTATAGCCCCAAACCCCAGGGCTGTGTTATATATCTTTGTGTATAATGTCTATGTTCATTGACCTCTGCTTCCCTCCTCCTCCTCCACAGTGCGGAGCCACCATTGTGATCCTGTGTATCGGAGAGACTCACAACCTGATCAACTATGTGTCGTTTATTAACTTCCTGTCCTATGGAGTGACCATCGCTGGCCTGCTGTACTATCGCTGGAAGAGACCCAACCTGCTACGACCCATCAAGGTACAGCAGGCCTATATCTGATGCTACTATATCTGGTGCTACTATATCTGCTACTATATCTGGTGCTACTATATCTGCTAATACTATATCTGCTGCTACTATATCTGGTGGTACTATATCTGCTGCTACTATATCTACTGCTACTATATCTGCTGCTACTATATCTGATGCTACTATATCTGCTGCTACTATATCTGCTGGTACTATATCTGCTGCTACTATATCTGCTACTATATCTGCTGCTACTATATCTGCTAATACTATATCTGCTGCTACTATATCTGGTGGTACTATATCTGCTGCTACTATATCTACTGCTACTATATCTGCTGCTACTATATCTGATGCTACTATATCTGCTGCTACTATATCTGCTGGTACTATATCTGCTGCTACTATATCTGCTACTATATCTGCTGCTACTATATCTACTATATCTGCTGCTACTATATCTGCTACTATATCTGCTGCTACTATATCTACTATATCTGCTGCTACTATATCTGCTACTATATCTGCTGCTACTATATCTACTATATCTGCTGCTACTATATCTGCTGCTACTATATCTGCTGGTACTATATCTACTATATCTGCTGCTACTATATCTACTATATCTGCTGCTACTATATCTGCTGCTACTATATCTGCTGCTACTATATCTACTATATCTGCTGCTACTATATCTGCTATATCTGCTGCTACTATATCTGCTACTATATCTGCTGCTACTATATCTACTATATCTGCTGCTACTATATCTGCTGCTACTATATCTGCTACTATATCTGCTGCTACTATATCTACTATATCTGCTGCTACTATATCTGCTACTATATCTGCTGCTACTATATCTACTATATCTGCTGCTACTATATCTGGTGCTACTATATCTGCTGCTACTATATCTGATGCTACTATATCTGCTGCTACTATATCTGCTGGTACTATATCTGCTGCTACTATATCTGCTGGTACTATATCTGATGCTACTATATCTGCTATTATATCTACTGCTACTATATCTGCTGCTACTATATCTGCTGGTACTATATCTACTGCTACTATATCTGCTGCTACTATATCTGGTGCTATATCTACTGCTACTGTATCTGATGCTACTATATCTACTGCTACTATATCTACTATATCTGCTGCTACTATATCTGCTGCTATATCTGCTACTATATCTGGTGCTACTATATCTGCTACTATATCTGCTGCTACTATATCTGATGCTACTATATCTACTGCTACTATATCTACTATATCTGCTGCTACTATATCTGCTGCTACTATATCTACTGCTACTATATCTGCTACTATATCTGGTGGTACTATATCTGCTACTATATCTACTGCTACTATATCTGCTACTATATCTGCTGCTACTATATCTGTTACTATATCTGCTACTATATCTGCTACTATATCTGCTGCTACTATATCTGCTGCTACTATATCTGCTGCTATTATATCTACTGCTACTATATCTGCTACTATATCTGCTACTATATCTGTTACTATATCTGCTACTATATCTGTTACTATATCTGCTACTATATCTGCTACTATATCTGTTACTATATCTGCTACTATATCTGCTACTATATCTGCTATTATATCTGCTGCTACTATATCTGCTGCTACTATATCTACTGCTACTATATCTGCTACTATATCTGCTACTATGTCTGTTACTATATCTGCTACTATATCTGTTACTATATCTGCTACTATATCTGCTACTATATCTGTTACTATATCTGCTACTATATCTGCTACTATATCTGCTACTATATCTGCTGCTACTCTATCTGCTACTATATCTGCTACTATATCTGGTGCTACTATATCTGCTACTATATCTGCTGCTATATCTGCTACTATATCTACTGCTACTATATCTGCTGCTACTCTATCTGCTACTATATCTGCTACTATATCTGGTGCTACTATATCTGCTACTATATCTGCTACTATATCTGCTACTATATCTGTTACTATATCTGCTACTATATCTGCTACTATATCTGCTGCTATATCTGCTACTATATCTAATGCTACTATATCTGCTGCTACTCTATCTGCTACTATATCTGCTACTATATCTGGTGCTACTATATCTGCTACTATATCTGCTACTATATCTGCTACTATATCTGTTACTATATCTGCTACTATATCTGCTACTATATCTGCTGCTACTCTATCTGCTACTATATCTGGTGCTACTATATCTGCTACTATATCTGCTGCTATATCTGCTACTATATCTACTGCTACTATATCTGCTGATACTCTATCTGCTACTATATCTGCTGCTATATCTGCTACTATATCTACTGCTACTATATCTGCTGCTACTCTATCTGCTACTATATCTGCTACTATATCTGGTGCTACTATATCTGCTACTATATCTGCTACTATATCTGCTACTATATCTGCTGCTATATCTGCTACTATATCTACTGCTACTATATCTGCTGCTACTCTATCTGCTACTATATCTGCTACTATATCTGGTGCTACTATATCTGCTACTATATCTGCTACTATATCTGTTACTATATCTGCTACTATATCTGCTACTATATCTGGTGCTACTATATCTGCTACTATATCTGCTGCTATATCTGCTACTATATCTACTGCTACTATATCTGCTACTATATCTGCTACTATATCTGCTACTATATCTGTTACTATATCTGCTACTATATCTGCTACTATATCTGCTACGATATCTGCTGCTACTATATCTGCTACTATATCTGGTGCTACTATATCTGCTACTACTATATCTGCTACTATATCTGCTGCTATATCTGCTACTATATCTACTGCTACTATATCTGATGCTACTATATCTGCTGCTACTATATCTGTTACTATATCTGCTACTATATATGCTGCTACTATATCTACTGCTACTATATCTGCTACTATATCTGCTACTATATCTGTTACTATATCTGCTACTATATCTGCTACTATATCTGCTACTATATCTGCTGCTACTCTATCTGCTACTATATCTGTTACTACATCTGCTACTATATCTGCTACTATATCTGCTGCTACTATATCTACTGCTACTATATCTGCTACTATATCTGCTACTATATCTGCTACTATATCTGTTACTATATCTGCTACTATATCTGCTACTATATCTGCTACTATATCTGCTGACACCATATCTGCTACTATATCTGCTGCTACTCTATCTGGTGCTACTATATCTGATGCTACTATAGCTGGTGCTACTATATCTGGTGCTACTATATCTGGTGCTACTGTATCTGGTGCTACTATATCTGATGCTACTATATCTGGTGCTACTATATCTGGTGCTACTATATCTGGTGCTACTATATCTGGTGCTACTATATCTGCTGCTACTATATCTGATGTTACTATATCTGGTGCTACTATATCTGGTGCTACTATATATGGTGCTACTATATCTGGTGCTACTATATCTTGTGCTACTATATCTGGTGCTACTATATCTGCTGACACTATATCTGCTACTATATCTGGTGCTACTATATCTGCTACTATATCTGGTGCTACTATATCTGATGCTACTATATCTGATGGTACTATATCTGGTGCTACTATATCTGGTGCTACTATATCTGGTGCTACTATATCTGGTGCTACTATATCTGGTGCTACTATATCTGGTGCTACTATATCTGCTGCTACTATATCTGGTGCTACTATATCTGGTGCTACTATATCTAGTGCTACTATCTGCTGCTACTATATCTGCTACTACTATATCTGGTGCTACTATATCTGATGATATCATATCTGCTGCTACTATATCTGCTGCTACTATATCTGATGATACTATATCTGATGCTACTATATCTGCTGCTATATCTACTGATACTATATCTGATGCTACTATATCTGATGCACTATATCTGGTGCTACTATATCTGGTGCTACTATATCTGCTGCTACTATATCTGGTGCTACTATATCTGGTGCTACTATATCTGGTGCTACTATATCTGCTGCTACTATATCTGGTGCTACTATATCTGCTACTATATCTACTGATACTATATCTGGTGCTACTATATCTGGTGCTACTATATCTGCTGCTACTATATCTGGTGCTACTATATCTGCTACTATATCTACTGATACTATATCTGGTGCTACTATATCTGGTGCTACTATATCTGCTGCTACTATATCTGCTGGTACTATATCTGGTGCTACTATATCTGGTGCTACTATATCTGCTGCTACTATATCTGGTGCTACTATATCTGCTACTATATCTGGTGCTACTATATCTGCTACTATATCTGGTGCTACTATATCTGATGCTACTATATCTGGTGCTACTATATCTACTGCTACTATATCTGCTGCTACTATATCTGATGCTACTATATCTGGTGCTACTATATCTGGTGCTACTATATCTGGTGCTACTATATCTGGTGCTACTATATCTGGTGCTACTATATCTGGTGCTACTATATCTGATGCTACTATATCTGATGCTACTATATCTGCTACTATATCTGGTGCTACTATATATGGTGCTACTATATATGGTGCTACTATATCTGGTGCTACTATATCTGGTGCTACTATATCTGATGCTACTATATCTGATGCTACTATATCTGATGATACTATATCTGATGCTACTATATCTGGTGCTACTATATCTGGTGCTACTATATCTGGTGCTACTATATCTGGTGCTACTATATCTGGTGCTACTATATCTGGTGCTACTATATCTGCTACTATATCTGATGCTACTATATCTGCTGCTACTATATCTGATGCTACTATATCTGGTGCTACTATATCTGGTGCTACTATATCTGATGCTACTATATCTGGTGCTACTATATCTGGTGCTACTATATCTGATGCTACTATATCTGGTGCTACTATATCTGGTGCTACTATATCTATATATATTTACTAGTGCACACCTTAACCAGGAAATGAACTGTCAGTCTATTACTGATGGGAAACCAGGAAATTAACTGTCAGTCTATTACTGATGGGAAACCAGGAAATGAACTGTCATTCTATTACTGATGGGAAACCAGGAAATTAACTGTCAGTCTATTACTTCCTTCCTTCCTCTCCCTCCTCCCCCTCCCCCATCCTTCCCATCCTCCCTCTTCTCTCCCGCCTCCCTCTATCCTCTACTCATTCCCCTTCTCTACTCTCCCTCCTCCCCCTCTCCCTTCAGGTGAGTGTGTTGGTCCCTATCAGTTACCTGGTGTTCTGGGCGGTGCTGCTGGGGTTCAGCCTGTACTCGGAGCCCGTGGTGTGTGGCATGGGGATCGTCATCATGCTCACCGGGGTACCCGTCTACTTCGTCGGAGTCCACTGGAAGAACAAGCCCAGATGTGTCTACAGGGTCGTGGGTGAGTGACTCCTACACTCCTTGTATTGCAAGTCCATGTAGGTCATTCACCAGACGCTCTTAGTCAGAGCAACTTACAGTCAACTAAGTTAGGTATGCTGCAGTCTCCGCATCGACACTGATAAGGCAGAATGACATGCTGCCGTCTCTGAATCGACACTGATAAGGCAGAATGACATGCTGTCGTCTCTGCATCGACACTGATAAGGCAGAATGACATGCTGCCGTCTCTGCATCGACACTGATAAGGCAGAATGACATGCTGCCGTTTCTGCATCGACACTGATAAGGCAGAATGACATGCTGCCGTTTCCATATCGACACTGATAAGGCAGAATGACATGCTGCCGTTTCTGCATCGACACTGATAAGGCAGAATGACATGCTGCCGTTTCCATATCGACACTGATAAGGCAGAATGACATGCTGCCGTTTCTGCATCGACACTGATAAGGCAGAATGACATGCTGCCGTTTCCATATCGACACTGATAAGGCAGAATGACATGCTGCCGTTTCCATATCGACACTGATAAGGCAGAATGACATGCTGCCGTTTCCATATCGACACTGATAAGGCAGATTGACATGCTGCCGTTTCCATATCGACACTGATAAGGCAGAATGACATGCTGCCGTTTCTGCATCGACACTGATAAGGCAGAATGACATGCTGCCGTCTCCGTATCGACACTGATAAGGCAGAATGACATGCTGCCGTTTCCATATCGACACTGATAAGGCAGAATGACATGCTGCCGTTTCTGCATCGACACTGATAAGGCAGAATGACATGCTGCCGTTTCCATATCGACACTGATAAGGCAGAATGACATGCTGCCGTTTCTGCATCGACACTGATAAGGCAGAATGACATGCTGCCGTTTCCATATCGACACTGATAAGGCAGATTGACATGCTGCCGTTTCCATATCGACACTGATAAGGCAGAATGACATGCTGCCGTCTGCAGGCTATGTGTCTTACAACAGAATTACATTTTTGTCATGCAGTTGTCATCTACCACTAGAGGGCAGTACACACCTGCTTTTCCAGAGTCACCCAAACACTCTCATGTTGAGTCAAGTGTTTACTGTATAAACTTTATTTACTGTATATGTCTCTGACCCCCTGCCTGTCTGTTCCAGAATGTGTGACCTACGTGGGTCAGAAGCTGTGTTTCGTGGTGTTCCCCCAAGAAGACCTGTCAGAGATCACCCCCCTCACAGCCTCAGATAAACACATCGACTGAACGAGCTCCTCCTCACAGCCTCGGATAAACACAACAACTGAACGAGCCCCCCCCCCCCTCACAGCCTCGGATAAACACAATGACTGAACGAGCTTCCCCCTCACAGCCTCGGATAAACACAATGACTGAACGAGCGAACGAGCCCCCCCCCTCACAGCCTCGGATAAACACAATGACTGAACGAGCGAACGAGCCCCCCCCCCCCTCACAGCCTCGGATAAACACAATGACTGAACGAGCCCCCCCCCCCCCCCTCACAGCCTCGGATAAACACAATGACTGAACGAGCTCCTCCTCACAGCCTCGGATAAACACATCGACTGAACGAGCCCCCCCCTCACAGCCTCGGATAAACACAATGACTGAACGAGCCCCCCCTCACAGCCTCGGATAAACACATCGACTGAACGAGCCCCCCCCTCAGAGCCTCGGATAAACACAATGACTGAACGAGCCCCCCCCTCACAGCCTCGGATAAACACAACGATTGAATGAGCCCCCCCTCACAGCCTCGGATAAACACAATGACTGAACGAGCCCCCCCCTCACAGCCTCGGATAAACACAATGACTGAACGAGCGAACGAGCCCCCCCCTCACAGCCTCGAATAAACACAATGACTGAATGAGCGAACGAGCCCCCCCCCTCACAGCCTCGGATAAACACATAGACTGAACGAGCTCCTCCTCACAGCCTCGGATAAACATAATGACTGAACGAGCCCCCCCTCACAGCCTCGGATAAACACATCGACTGAATGAGCCCCCCCCTCACAGCCTCGATAAACACAACAACTGAATGAGCCCCCCCTCACAGCCTCGGATAAACACAACGATTGAACGAGCCCCCCCCTCACAGCCTCGGATAAACACAACGATTGAATGAGCCCCCCCTCACAGCCTCGGATAAACACAACGAGCGAACGAGCCCCCCCCTCACAGCCTCGGATAAACACATCGACTGAACGAGCCCCCCCTCCTCACAGCCTCGGATAAACACAACAACTGAAGGACCCCCCCCCCCCCCCCCACAGCCTCGGATAAACACAATGACTGAACGAGCCCCCCCCTCACAGCCTCGGATAAACACAACGACTGAACACCTCTCTCCCTCTGTCCATCTAACAGGGGCTGAGCTGCCAGAACGCCCTGATCCGCCCGCCTACCAGGGACTTGTTAAACCTCTTTCTGTCCGTTGCCTTCTCCTCCCTGAATGCATCCCAAATGGCACCCTATTCCCTTTTTAGTGCACTACTTTTGACCAAAGCACCATGGGCCCGGGTGTAAAGTAGTGCACTACATAAGGAAATACATAAGGAGTACTATTTGGGCCACACAAGGCTCTCTCCTTAACAGCAAAGAGAGAGTTTCCATCCGGGTACTTCTGAGAGGCTGCCTCAGGCTCTTCCATCCTGGTACTTCTGAGAGGCTGCCTCAGGCTCTTCCATCCTGGTACTTCTGAGAGGCTGTCTCAGGCTCTTCCATCCTGGTACTTCTGAGAGGCTGCCTCAGGCTCTTCCATCCTGGTACTTCTGAGAGGCTGCCTCAGGCTCTTCCATCCTGGTACTTCTGAGAGGTTGCCTCAGGCTCTTCCATCCTGGTACTTCGGAGAAGCTGCCTCAGGCTCTTCCATCCTGGTACTTCTGAGAGGCTGTCTCAGGCTCTTCCATCCTGGTACTTCTGAGAAGCTGCCTCAGGCTCTTCCATCCTGGGACTTCTGAGAGGCTGCCTCAGGCTCTTCCATCCGGGTACTTCTGAGAGGCTGCCTCAGGCTGTGTTTAGTGGGAGGGGCATCAGGATCAGTAAAGGTTGTATTGGTGGATACCCCTCCCCTTCTCTTCACTAGACAACCAATGCCAAGACACCGTACTCAAGGAACTTTTGTTTTCTGAGATATTTCTTTTATTTTTTTTTAGTAGTATTATTTGTTTTTGAAATGAGTCTAAACTTTGTCCATTTTATTGTGCCTTACAAGTGGGATGAATTGTAATGTTTTTAATGTTTTGTTTCTTTGATGCGGCCTATTGGTTTTGTGGTGATATTAAGTTTAAACTGTGTACTACTCCCTGAGGTACAGTAGTATTTGCAGCGGTTTTCCTTTGGCTGCACTTCCCACTACTTCCTGTGACTTCCTGTTTTCCCTGTAGTGACTTCTAGAGTTTGGTGGTGATGAGATACGGTCTGACCTGTAGTAACCTCTAGAGTTTGGTGGTGATGAGATACGGTCTGACCTGAGATACGGTCTGACCTGAGATACGGTCTGACCTGAGATACGGTCTGACCTGTAGTAACTTCTAGAGTTTGGTGGTGATGGGGTACGGTCTGACCTGAGATACGGTCTGACCTGTAGTAACTTCTAGAGTTTGGTGTTAATGGGGTACGGTCTGACCTGTAGTAACCTCTAGAGTTTGGTGGTGATGAGATACGGTCTGACCTGAGATACGGTCTGACCTGTAGTAACTTCTAGAGTTTGGTGTTAATGAGATACGGTCTGACCTGTAGTAACCTCTAGAGTTTGGTGGTGATGAGATACGGTCTGACCTGTAGTAACCTCTAGAGTTTGGTGTTAATGAGATACGGTCTGACCTGTAGTAACCTCTAGAGTTTGCTGGTGATGAGATACGGTCTGACCTGTAGTAACCTCTAGAGTTTGGTGGTGATGAGATACGGTCTGACCTGTAGTAACCTCTAGAGTTTGGTGTTAACGGTTACCCCCCTGCATCCCAAATGGCACCCTATTCCCTTGATGGTGCACTACTTGTGTGCACTACGTAGGGAATAGGGTGCCATCGTTGACACCACCATGGTCTCTCTCTATCTCTTCCTAGAAGACGGATGCTTCAGTTAAGCCCTAAGGCATTCAGCAGGTGAAAGGTTCCAAACTAAACCCAGCAGCACTTACTCAACTTGCTTCAATCGACTTGCTTCAATCGACTTGCTTCAATCGACTTGCTTCAATGAGGCAATTTAAGGTGTTAAGTTAACTGCCTTTTTTAAATACCAGACGCCAAGTACACAGAGTCAAACGTACTTTGACATTGACGCACAAGTTCAAAGTCCACAACTAGTGAAACTCCTGAAAACACAGAGAGGAGATTGAAAACTATTGAGGAGATTGAAAACTATTGATTCTCCTGAAAAGAGAGAGGAGATTGAAAACTATTGAAAAGAGAGAGGAGATTGAAAACTATTGAATCTCCTGAAAAGAGAGAGGAGATTGAAAACTATTGAATCTCCTGAAAAGAGAGAGGAGATTGAAAACTATTGAATCTCCTGAAAAGAGAGAGGAGATTGAAAACTATTGAATCTCCTGAAAAGAGAGAGGAGATTGAAAACTATTGAATCTCCTGAAAAGAGAGAGGAGATTGAAAACTATTGAAAACTCTCTAACTAATTTTAGTCTATGAGGAGCCCCTCAAATGGCATCATATTCCCTACGTAGTGCACTACTTTAGACCAGGGTCTATAGGGTAGTAGTGCACTACTTTGGACCAGGGTCTATAGGGTAGTAGTGCACTACTATAGACCAGGGTCTATAGGGTAGTAGTGCACTACTTTAGACATAGGGTCTATAGGGTAGTAGGGCACTACTTTAGACCAGGGTCTATAGGGTAGTAGTGCACATACAGCTCAGCTCAAAAGCAGTGCACTACATAGGGAATAGGGTACCCTTAGGAACGAAGCCTAGGAATGCTCATGTTGTTTATTGCCTTTTTATAGCCTAGATAGTAAGGACTGAGGTTTTGCACTAGAATCTCTCTGCAGGGTTTTTAATGCAGAGGGGTAAGTAACCATGCCACTAATATCAACGGATGCTTCCTGCCCATCTGCCTATAAACAGCACTGCCAATCATTATGAAATGATGAGTCCACAGAGTTAATTCACTGTGTCCCAGACAGTACTTTCAGAATGGGGGGTCCACTTCCTCATCTAATTCACTGTGTTCCAGACAGTACTTTCAGAATGGGGGGTCCACTTCCTCATCTAATTCACTGTGTCCCAGACAGTACTATCAGAATGGGATCCACTTCCCCATCTAATTCACTGTGTCCCAGACAGTACTTTCAGAATGGGGGATCCACTTCCTCATCTAATTCACTGTGTCCCAGACAGTACTTTCAGAATGGGATCCACTTCTCATCTAATTCACTGTGTCCCAGACAGTACTTTCAGAATGGGATCCACTTCTCATCTAATTCATTGTGTCCCAGACAGTACTTTCAGAATGGGATCCACTTCCTCACCTAATTCACTGTGTCCCAGACAGTACTTTCAGAATGGGATCCACTTCTCATCTGTGGGAATAACTAGCTATACTGTTACAGATGTGACAGGCCATGCATGTGTTTTAAAGGTCTGACACAGAGCCATACTTAGACCCAGGCTAAATATATGGTCTCTGGTTCTACAAATGCTGTCTATTTCTGGTCTCACAGACAGTCACTGTGGGTCCCTGGTCCCTCCTCCTCTACAGACAGTCACTGTGTGTCCCTAGTCCCTCCTCCTCTACAGACAGTCAGTGTGTCCCTAGTCCCTCCTTCAATACAGACAGTCACTGTGTGTCCCTAGTCCCTCCTTCAATACAGACAGTCACTGTGTGTCCTTAGTCCCTCCTTCAATACAGACAGTCCCTAGTCCCCGCCTCCTCTACAGACAGTCACTGTGTGTCCCTAGTCCCTCCTCCTCTACAGACAGTCACTGTGTGTCCCTAGTCCCTCCTCCTCTACAGACAGTCACTGTGTGTCCCTAGTCCCTCCTCCTCTACAGACAGTCACTGTGTATCCCTAGTCCCTCCTCCTCTATAGACAGTCACTGTGTATCCCTAGTCCCTCCTCCTCTACAGACAGTCACTGTGTATCCCTAGTCCCTCCTCCTCTACAGACAGTCACTGTGTATCCCTAGTCCCTCCTCCTCTACATACAGTCACTGTGTGTCCCTAGTCCCTCCTCCTCTACAGACAGTCACTGTGTATCCCTAGTCCCTCCTCCTCTACAGAGAGTCACTGTGTGTCCCTAGTCTCTCCTTCAATACAGACAGTCACTGTGTGTCCCTAGTCCCTCCTTCAATACAGACAGTCACTGTGTGTCCCTAGTCCCCGCCTCCTCTACAGACAGTCACTGTGTGTCCCTAGTCCCTCCTCCTCTACAGACAGTCACTGTGTGTCCCTAGTCCCTCCTCCTCTACAGACAGTCACTGTGTGTCCCTAGTCCCTCCTCCTCTACAGACAGTCACTGTGTATCCCTAGTCCCTCCTCCTCTACAGACAGTCACTGTGTATCCCTAGTCCCTCCTCCTCTACAGACAGTCACTGTGTATCCTTAGTCCCTCCTCCTCTACAGACAGTCACTGTGTATCCCTAGTCCCTCCTCCTCTACAGACAGTCACTGTGTGTCCCTAGTCCCTCCTCCTCTACAGACAGTCACTGTGTGTCCCTAGTCCCTCCTCCTCTACAGACAGTCACTGTGTATCCCTAGTCCCTCCTCCTCTACAGACAGTCACTGTGTATCCCTAGTCCCTCCTCCTCTACAGACAGTCACTGTGTATCCCTAGTCCCTCCTCCTCTACAGACAGTCACTGTGTGTCCCTAGTCCCTCCTCCTCTACAGACAGTCACTGTGTGTCCCTAGTCCCTCCTCCTCTACAGACAGTCAGTGTGTCCCTAGTCCCTCCTTCAATACAGACAGTCACTGTGTGTCCCTAGTCCCTCCTTCAATACAGACAGTTACTGTGTATCCCTAGTCCCTCCTCCTCTACAGACAGTCACTGTGTGTCCCTAGTCCCTCCTCCTCTACAGACAGTCACTGTGTATCCCTAGTCCCTCCTCCTCTACAGTCACTGTGTATCCCTAGTCCCTCCTCCTCTACAGTCACTGTGTATCCCTAGTCCCTCCTCCTCTACAGTCACTGTGTATCCCTAGTCCCTCCTCCTCTACAGTCACTGTGTATCCCTAGTCCCTCCTCCTCTACAGACAGTCACTGTGTATCCCTAGTCCCTCCTCCTTTACAGACAGTGTGTATCCCTAGTCCCTCCTCCTCTACAGTCACTGTATATTCCTAGTCCTTCCTCCTCTACAGTCACTGTGTATCCCTAGTCCCTCCTCCTCTACAGACACTGTGTATCCCTAGTCCCTCCTCCTCTACAGACAGTCACTGTGTATCCCTAGTCCCTCCTCCTCTACAGTCACTGTGTATCCCTAGTCCCTCCTCCTCTACAGTCACTGTGTATCCCTAGTCCCTCCTCCTCTACAGACACTGTGTATCCCTAGTCCCTCGTTCCTCTGCTTTCCTCTGCATACTGTGTAGTTCACCAGGACTTCTCCTGAAAGGTATGGGTCTGCTGCTTCACACACACTGGGTGTGTTCCAGGTGGTCTGTTTTGCAGTCATGCTGCACATCTCAGAAGATTTCAATATGTCATATTTATGAGCTGCCTGAGATGTTAAAAAACCTCCCTCCAGGAACGCACCCACACACTCAATGCTAATACTGTAAAGATGTCTGTGTGTTTTCTACAGTTTCCTTCCTCAATGCTAATACTGTAAAGATGTCTGTGTGTTTTCTACAGTTTCCTTCCTCAATGCTAATACTGTAAACATGTCTGTGTGTTTTCTACAGTTTCCTTCCTCAATGCTAACACAGTAAACATGTCTGTGTGTTTTCTGCAGATTCCTTCCTAATACTGTAAACATGTCTGTGTGTTTTCTACAGTTTCCTTCCTCAATGCTAATACTGTAAACATGTCTGTGTGTTTTCTACAGTTTCCTTCCTAATACTGTAAACATGTCTGTCTGTTTTCTACAGTTTCCTTCCAGCCCTACCACAGTGAGGCACGTTGTTAGCTCAACACAACAATGTAAATATTGTGTAACGTAAAAGTGTCAGGGGTTCACGGTAAACATCGCATTCCTCCGACGTATTGTGATGCTATACATACGTACTGTAACTAGGGTGTATTGTTGGTGTACTTTTCTGTTTTGTAAAATAATATGAAATGTATGATGATAACAATAATAGCTTATTAAATATAATTCTGAGGAACAAAAGTGACAATTTATATTTTCTACATGTTTTGTGTTTGTTTATGTGTGCATAGAGGTACCTCTACTATCATCAGTGGTAGGTATCTCTACTATCATCAGTGGTATCTCTACTATCATCAGTGGTACCTCTACTATCATCAGTGGTAGGTATCTCTACTATCATCAGTGGTATCTCTACTATCATCAGTGGTATCTCTACTATCATCAGTGGTATCTCTACTATCATCAGTGGTATCTCTACTATCATCAGTGGTACCTCTACTATCATCCGTGTTATCTCTACTATCATCAGTGGTACCTCTACTATCATCAGTGGTATCTCTACTATCATCAGTGTTATCTCTACTATCATCAGTGGTACCTCTACTATCATCAGTGTTATCTCTACTATCATCAGTGGTACCTCTACTATCATCAGTGTTATCTCTACTATCATCAGTGGTATCTCTACTATCATCAGTGTTATCTCTACTATCATCAGTGGTACCTCTACTATCATCAGTGGTACCTCTACTATCATCAGTGGTACCTCTACTATCATCAGTGGTAGGTATCTCTACTATCATCAGTGGTACCTCTACTATCATCAGTGGTAGGTATCTCTACTATCATCAGTGGTATCTCTACTATCATCAGTGTTATCTCTACTATCATCAGTGGTAGGTATCTCTACTATCATCAGTGGTATCTCTACTATCATCAGTGGTATCTCTACTATCATCAGTGGTATCTCTACTATCATCAGTGGTATCTCTACTATCATCAGTGGTACCTCTACTATCATCAGTGGTACCTCTACTATCATCAGTGGTAAGTATCTCTACTATCATCAGTGGTACCTCTACTATCATCAGTGGTAGGTATCTCTACTATCATCAGTGGTACCTCTACTATCATCAGTGGTACCTCTACTATCATCAGTGGTAGGTATCTCTACTATCATCAGTGGTACCTCTACTATCATCAGTGGTAGGTATCTCTACTATCATCAGTGGTATCTCTACTATCATCAGTGGTATCTCTACTATCATCATTGGTATCTCTACTATCATCAGTGGTACCTCTACTATCATCAGTGGTACCTCTACTATCATCAGTGGTATCTCTACTAACATCAGTGGTACCTCTACTATCATCAGTGGTATCTCTACTATCATCAGTGGTATCTCTACTATCATCAGTGGTATCTCTACAATCATCAGTGGTATCTCTACTATCATCAGTGTCACCTCTACTATCATCAGTGGTACCTCTACTATCATCAGTGGTACCTCTACTATCATCAGTGGTACCTCTATTATCAGTGGTACCTCTACTATCATCAGTGGTACGTACCTCTACTATCATCAGTGGTATCTCTACTATCATCAGTGGTATCTCTACTATTATCAGTGGTATCTCTACTATCATCAGTGGTATCTCTACTATCATCAGTGGTATCTCTACTATCATCAGTGGTATCTCTACTATCATCAGTGGTACGTACCTCTACTATCATCAGTGGTATCTCTACTATCATCAGTGGTATCTCTACTATCATCAGTGGTATCTCTACTATCATCAGTGGTATCTCTACTATCATCAGTGGTACCTCTACTATCATCAGTGGTACCTCTACTATCATCAGTGGTATCTCTACTATCATCAGTGGTATCTCTACTATCATCAGTGGTATCTCTACTATCATCAGTGGTATCTCTACTATCATCAGTGGTATCTCTACTATCATCAGTGGTATCTCTACTATCATCAGTGGTATCTCAACTATCATCAGTGGTACCTCTACTATCATCAGTGGTATCTCTACTATCATCAGTGGTACTTCTACTATCATCAGTGGTATCTCTACTATCATCAGTGGTACCTCTACTATCATCAGTGGTACCTCTACTATCATCAGTGGTATCTCTACTATCATCAGTGGTACCTCTACTATCATCAGTGGTACCTCTATTATCAGTGGTATCTCTACTATCATCAGTGGTATCTCTACTATCATCAGTGGTATCTCTACTATCATCAGTGGTATCTCTACTATCATCAGTGGTATCTTTACTATCATCAGTGGTATGTACCTCTACTATCATCAGTGGTACCTCTACTATCATCAGTGGTACCTCTACTATCATCAGTGGTACCTCTACTATCATCAGTGGTATCTCTACTATCATCAGTGGTATCTCTACTATCATCAGTGGTATCTCTACTATCATCAGTGGTATCTCTACTATCATCAGTTGTACTTCTACTATCATCAGTGGTACCTCTACTATCATCAGTGGTATCTCTACTATCATCAGTGGTATCTCTACTATCATCAGTGGTACCTCTACTATCATCAGTGGTACCTCTACTATCATCAGTGGTACTTCTACTATCATCAGTGGTACCTCTACTATCATCAGTGGTACGTACCTCTACTATCATCAGTGGTATCTCTACTATCATCAGTGGTATCTCTACTATCATCAGTGGTATCTCTACTATCATCAGTGGTACGTACCTCTACTATCATCAGTGGTATCTCTACTATCATCAGTGGTATCTCTACTATCATCAGTGGTACCTCTACTATCATCAGTGGTAGGTATCTCTACTATCATCAGTGGTACCTCTACTATCATCAGTGGTACCTCTACTATCATCAGTGGTACTTCTACTATCATCAGTGGTACCTCTACTATCATCAGTGGTACGTACCTCTACTATCATCAGTGGTATCTCTACTATCATCAGTGGTATCTCTACTATCATCAGTGGTATCTCTACTATCATCAGTGGTACGTACCTCTACTATCATCAGTGGTATCTCTACTATCATCAGTGGTATCTCTACTATCATCAGTGGTACCTCTACTATCATCAGTGGTAGGTATCTCTACTATCATCAGTGGTATCTCTACTATCATCAGTGGTACGTACCTCTACTATCATCAGTGGTACCTCTACTATCATCAGTGGTAGGTATCTCTACTATCATCAGTGGTATCTCTACTATCATCAGTGGTATCTCTACTATCATCAGTGGTACCTCTACTATCATCAGTGGTATCTCTACTATCATCAGTGGTACCTCTACTATCATCAGTGGTACCTCTAATATCATCAGTGGTATCTCTACTATCATCAGTGGTACCGCTACTATCATCAGTGGTACGTATCTCTACTATCATCAGTGGTATCTCTACTATCATCAGTGGTACCTCTACTATCATCAGTGGTAGGTATCTCTACTATCATCAGTGGTATCTCTACTATCATCAGTGGTATCTCTACTATCATCAGTGGTACCTCTACTATCATCAGTGGTACCTCTACTATCATCAGTGGTATCTCTACTATCATCAGTGGTACCTCTACTATCATCAGTGGTATCTCTACTATCATCAGTGGTACCGCTACTATCATCAGTGGTACGTATCTCTACTATCATCAGTGGTATCTCTACTATCATCAGTGGTATCTCTACTATCATCAGTGGTATCTCTACTATCATCAGTGGTAGGTATCTCTACTATCATCAGTGGTATCTCTACTATCATCAGTGGTATCTCTACTATCATCAGTGGTACCTCTACTATCATCAGTGGTACCTCTACTATCATCAGTGGTATCTCTACTATCATCAGTGGTACCTCTACTATCATCAGTGGTACCTCTACTATCATCAGTGGTACTTCTACTATCATCAGTGGTACCTCTACTATCATCAGTGGTACGTACCTCTACTATCATCAGTTGTATCTCTACTATCATCAGTGGTATCTCTACTATCATCAGTGGTATCTCTACTATCATCAGTGGTACGTACCTCTACTATCATCAGTGGTATCTCTACTATCATCAGTGGTATCTCTACTATCATCAGTGGTAGGTATCTCTACTATCATCAGTGGTATCTCTACTATCATCAGTGGTACGTACCTCTACTATCATCAGTGGTACCTCTACTATCATCAGTGGTAGGTATCTCTACTATCATCAGTGGTATCTCTACTATCATCAGTGGTATCTCTACTATCATCAGTGGTATCTCTACTATCATCAGTGGTATCTCTACTATCATCAGTGGTACCTCTACTATCATCAGTGGTACCTCTACTATCATCAGTGGTAGGTATCTCTACTATCATCAGTGGTACCGCTACTATCATCAGTGGTAGGTATCTCTACTATCATCAGTGGTACCTCTACTATCATCAGTGGTATCTCTACTATCATCAGTGGTATCTCTACTATCACCAGTGGTAGGTATCTCTACTATCATCAGTGGTATCTCTACTATCATCAGTGTTATCTCTACTATCATCAGTGGTATCTCTACTATCATCAGTGGTAGGTATCTCTACTATCATCAGTGGTATCTCTACTATCATCAGTGGTATCTCTACCATCATCAGTGGTAGGTATCTCTACTATCATCAGTGGTAACTCTAATATCATCAGTGGTATCTCTACTATCATCAGTGGTACCTCTACTATCATCAGTGGTATCTCTACTATCATCAGTGGTAGGTATCTCTACTATCATCAGTGGTAACTCTAATATCATCAGTGGTATCTCTACTATCATCAGTGGTACCTCTACTATCATCAGTGTTATCTCTACTATCATCAGTGGTATCTCTACTATCATCAGTGGTATCTCTACTATCATCAGTGGTATCTCTACTATCATCAGTGTTATCTCTACTATCATCAGTGGTACCTCTACTATCATCAGTGGTATCTCTACTATCATCAGTGGTAGGTATCTCTACTATCATCAGTGGTATCTCTACTATCATCAGTGGTATCTCTACTATCATCAGTGGTACCTCTACTATCATCAGTGGTACCTCTACTATCATCAGTGGTATCTCTACTATCATCAGTGGTACCTCTACTATCATCAGTGGTACCTCTACTATCATCAGTGGTACTTCTACTATCATCAGTGGTACCTCTACTATCATCAGTGGTACGTACCTCTACTATCATCAGTTGTATCTCTACTATCATCAGTGGTATCTCTACTATCATCAGTGGTATCTCTAATATCATCAGTGGTACGTACCTCTACTATCATCAGTGGTATCTCTACTATCATCAGTGGTATCTCTACTATCATCAGTGGTACCTCTACTATCATCAGTGGTAGGTATCTCTACTATCATCAGTGGTATCTCTACTATCATCAGTGGTACGTACCTCTACTATCATCAGTGGTACCTCTACTATCATCAGTGGTAGGTATCTCTACTATCATCAGTGGTATCTCTACTATCATCAGTGGTATCTCTACTATCATCAGTGGTATCTCTACTATCATCAGTGGTACCTCTACTATCATCAGTGGTACCTCTACTATCATCAGTGGTAGGTATCTCTACTATCATCAGTGGTACCGCTACTATCATCAGTGGTAGGTATCTCTACTATCATCAGTGGTACCTCTACTATCATCAGTGGTATCTCTACTATCATCAGTGGTATCTCTACTATCATCAGTGGTAGGTATCTCTACTATCATCAGTGGTATCTCTACTATCATCAGTGTTATCTCTACTATCATCAGTGGTATCTCTACTATCATCAGTGGTAGGTATCTCTACTATCATCAGTGGTATCTCTACTATCATCAGTGGTATCTCTACTATCATCAGTGGTAGGTATCTCTACTATCATCAGTGGTAACTCTAATATCATCAGTGGTATCTCTACTATCATCAGTGGTACCTCTACTATCATCAGTGGTATCTCTACTATCATCAGTGGTAGGTATCTCTACTATCATCAGTGGTAACTCTAATATCATCAGTGGTATCTCTACTATCATCAGTGGTACCTCTACTATCATCAGTGTTATCTCTACTATCATCAGTGGTATCTCTACTATCATCAGTGGTATCTCTACTATCATCAGTGTTATCTCTACTATCATCAGTGGTACCTCTACTATCATCAGTGTTATCTCTAAAAAATATGAAAAAGCTTTCTTTGGGGCCAAATTTGAGCAAATGTTAAAAAATGTACTAACGAATGCTATTAACTCGATTCATTATTTAAATCGTTTGACGACAGCCCTAATCTATATCGTTCCTTCAGAAAGTATTCACACCCCTCGACATATTCACATTTTATTATGTTACAACCTGAATTCAAAATGGATGACAAGAATCTCACCCATCTACAAACAATAACCCATAATGACAAAGTGAAAACATCCCACGGGTGATATTCTCCACTGGTGATATTCTCCACGGGTGATATTCTCCACTGGTGATATTCTCCACGGGTGATATTCTCCACGGGTGATATTGTCCACGGGTGATATTCTCCACGGGTGATATTCTCCACGGGTGATATTCTCCACGGGTGATATTCTCCACTGGTGATATTCTCCACGGGTGATATTCTCCATGGGTGATATTGTCCACGGGTGATATTCTCCACGGGTGATATTCTCCACGGGTGATATTCTCCACGGGTGATATTCTCCACAGGTGATATTCTCCACGGGTGATATTCTCCACGGGTGATATTCTCCACGGGTGATATTCTCCACGGGTGATATTCTCCACAGGTGATATTCTCCACGGGTGATATTCTCCACGGGTGATATTGTCCATAAGGGTTAACGAGGTATTAAAACACCTCAACGGACACAGACCATCCAGCCAGGGAAGAGTCTGATACAATGCCAGTCTGATAGTTATTTCCCCTGTTGGTTATAATAGGACTGGATGTAACCGTTAGCCTGGTGTGACTGCTAGCACGGACAGACAAACAGAGAGACAGACAGTACATCAGACAGACAGACAGTACATCAGACAGACAGACAGACAGACAGACAGAGAGACAGAGAGACAGACAGACAGACAGACAGTACATCAGACAGACAGTACATCAGACAGACAGACAGACAGACAGACAGACAGTACATCAGACAGACAGTACATCAGACAGACAGACAGTACATCAGACAGACAGACAGACAGACAGACAGGCAGACAGGCAGACAGACAGACAGACAGACAGACAGACAGACAGACAGTACATCAGACAGACAGACAGACAGACAGACAGGCAGACAGACAGACAGGCAGACAGACAGACAGACAGACAGAGAGACAGACAGGGGGTTGGAAGGGGAGATGCTTCTCTAATGGAACATCACTAAGTCTGTAATAGTACTCGTTAAAGTGGAACTGACAGTGTTTTAACTACTTCGTAGATATGAAAGAAATAGACAATCATAATATCTGTCAAATTCCCAGTTTATGCTATAAAACCAACTTGGTAACATTCCATGACGTAGAGTAAGGCATTTTTGGCAGAACAGATGGATGCAGTTCAATGCATGATTAATAGAATTCACCAATACATTTCTTAGTAGTCCCAAAAAAGCATATTGCTATCGGGTTGTAAATCGCAGCTGGCCTGGTACGTTGTTTACTGCCTCCCATTCGGGATCCACTGTTTCAGTTTCAACGACTCAATTTTCTGGACAAAAACATACTTATGTTACAAAGGCTGGGAGTGTCACTACAATCAAACTAGCAAAGTCAATGATCACAAGTCAGTGTTAACGTGGCTAGTAGCCTAGCGTATCTATTTATGAAGCAAGCTAAAAGCACAGAGTCTAACGTTAGCTAGCTAGCTGTTTAGGAGGATGACATGTCATTGGAAGGATGAGGGTGAGTGACTGACTTTTTCCTCCTCATGTCGGTTTTCGGTGGCTATACACAGCTAGAGATGCAAGTGTCATTTCGGTTAGCGAGCAAGAAATGTGAAATCGCTTTGCTAGCTAGCTATGTTGGAAGTTGAACGACTGCTTATCCAGTTAGCATATCTCTTGCGTCCGCAAATTCACTCTGGCTATCTGCTCTGATTTCAGAGCGTCTCTCGTCTCTGAGTACGCCAGAGCGAAGAATAACTGACGAATTTACGAAAATACATTTACGAACGCCCAAAACCCACTGACTATGACCGGGGTTCGGTAAACGTAGGCAAACAAAAAAGTAATAATTAGTCCAGAACGTTCTAGAAAACAGCCTAACCAGCTCTGCTACGGTGAGTAAAATGGTCAGAGTGAGGTGTTCTCTCATTTGTTCTCCGGAAAATAGATAGCTAGCTAGCAAGCTAGCCCACTTTAGCCAGTTAGCTGGGGTTGCTTGGTTGGGACAAGCATGCATTGGCAGGCAAGCTGCAGAAGGACAAGCAGTCTACTTACTATTTCCCCATCGTTTATCAGTGCAATTTTGACGGCCATCTCGATGAAAAAGTTTGAGAGGGTTTTATCTAATGTTCCTTTGTTAGATTTTAGCTCATCTTGCTCTGGCTAGCATTAGTTATTGATCTGGCTAGCATTAGTTATTGATCTGGCTAGCATTAGTTGTTGATCTGGCTAGCATTAGCTGTTGATCTGGCTAGCATTAGTTATTGATCTGGCTAGCATTAGTTGTTGATCTGGCTAGCATTAGTTATTGATCTGGCTAGCATTAGCTGTTGATCTGGCTAGCATTAGCTGTTGATCTGGCTAGCATTAGTTGTTGATCTGGCTAGCATTAGCTGTTGATCTGGCTAGCATTAGTTATTGATCTGGCTAGCATTAGTTATTGATCTGGCTAGCATTAGTTGTTGATCTGGCTAGCATTAGTTATTGATCTGGCTAGCATTAGCTGTTTATCTGCTGTACCAACATGACCTTAATTAAACACCAGAGGACTTCCTGCTGTACCAACATGACCTTAATTAAACACCAGAGGACTTCCTGCTGTACCAACATGACCTTAATTAAACACCAGAGGACTTCCTGCTGTACCAACATGACCTTAATTAAACACCAGAGGACTTCCTGCCGTCTGTCTCTCCATCATTACCAACTGTTGTCCTGGAATGTGTCCCGAATGGCCCCTGTGTTGTCTATGTAGTGCCCTCATGTTGCCCAGAGCCATATGGGGTAAGTCTTAGACCAAGGTTAGTGAGGCTCCGTTCAGAATGTGTCCCGAATGGCCCCTGTGTTGTCTATGTAGTGCCCTCATGTTGCCCGGAGCCATATGGGGTAAGTCTTAGACCAAGGTTAGTGAGGCTCCGTTCAGAAGTATTACGCTGTAAAGGGACTGCCATTTCAGACGCATCCCAGAAGGCCTTTCAGTAACAACCGATAGGAAAGATATGTGTGATTTCTGTACCATCCCTGAGCGGTCTCCACGGCACAGCATAGCCTACCCCATAGAGCTCTGTTCTCTAACCATGCCCTATAGCCTACCCCATAGAGCTCTGTTCTCTAACCATGCCCTATAGCCTACCCCATAGAGCTCTGTTCTCTAACCATGCCCTATAGCCTACCCCATAGAGCTCTGTTCTCTAACCATGCCCTATAGCCTACCCCATATAGCTCTGTTCTCTAACCATGCCCTATAGCCTACCCCATAGAGCTCTGTTCTCTAACCATGCCCTATAGCCTACCCCATAGAGCTCTGTTCTCTAACCATGCCCTATAGCCTACCCCATAGAGCTCTGTTCTCTAACCATGCCCTATAGACTACCTCATAGAGCTCTGTTCTCTAACCATGCCCTATAGCCTACCCCATAGAGCTCTGTTCTCTAACCACGCCCTATAGCCTACCCCATAGAGCTCTGTTCTCTAACCATATCCTATAGACTACCCCATATATCTCTGTTCTCTAACCATGCCCTATAGCCTACCCCATAGAGCTCTGTTCTCTAACCATGCCCTATAGCCTACCCCATAGAGCTCTGTTCTCTAACCATGCCCTATAGCCTACCCCATAGAGCTCTGTTCTCTAACCATGCCCTATAGCCTACCCCATAGAGCTCTGTTCTCTAACCATGCCCTATAGCCTACCCCATAGAGCTCTGTTCTCTAACCATGCCCTATAACCTACCCCATAGATCTCTGTTCTCTAACCATGCCCTATAGCCTACCCCATAGATCTCTGGCCAGAAGTAGTGCACTATATAGGGAATAGGTTACCATTTGTGACCCGGCCACTGTGACCTAGTAGACACCCCTTCCACTGCCTGTGGTCCAACCATCGTCTAGAGAGGGTACCAAGATAGGCCACTGTGACCTAGTAGACACCCCTTCCACTGCCTGTGGTCCAACCATCGTCTAGAGAGGGTACCAAGATAGGCCACTGTGACCTAGTAGACACCCCTTCCACTGCCTGTGGTCCAACCATCGTCTAGAGAGGGTACCAAGACAGGCCACTGTGACCTAGTAGACACCCCTTCCACTGCCTGTGGTCCAACCATCGTCTAGAGAGGGTACCAAGATAGGCCACTGTGACCTAGTAGACACCCCTTCCACTGCCTGTGGTCCAACCATCGTCTAGAGAGGGTACCAAGACAGGCCACTGTGACCTAGTAGACACCCCTTCCACTGCCTGTGGTCCAACCATCGTCTAGAGAGGGCACCAAGATAGGCCACTGTGACCTAGTAGACACCCCTTCCACTGCCTGTGGTCCAACCATCGTCTAGAGAGGGTACCAAGACAGGCCACTGTGACCTAGTAGACACCCCTTCCACTGCCTGTGGTCCAACCATCGTCTAGAGAGGGTACCAAGATAGGCCACTGTGACCTAGTAGACACCCCTTCCACTGCCTGTGGTCCAACCATCGTCTAGAGAGGGTACCAAGACAGGCCACAGTGACCTAGTAGACACCCCTTCCACTGCCTGTGGTCCAACCATCGTCTAGAGAGGGTACCAAGATAGGCCACTGTGACCTAGTAGACACCCCTTCCACTGCCTGTGGTCCAACCATCGTCTAGAGAGGGTACCAAGATAGGCCACTGTGACCTAGTAGACACCCCTTCCACTGCCTGTGGTCCAACCATCGTCTAGAGAGGGTACCAAGATAGGCCACTGCTTAAACATCTATGATAACAGTCAGACATCACATTCATAATAACATTCCATTTCACAACTTCCTCAAAACATTTTCTTCTTGTGTTACATCTTGTTCATCACTTCAAGTGATCCAGCTGGTGATGTCATTCTCTGTTTGGTTTTTTACCTCACTGACAACGTTTACAAAAACAGACGATGGTGATATGAGTCAGAGTGACTGAGTCAGAGTGACTGAGCCAGAGTGACTGAGTTAGTGTGACTGAGTCAGAGTGACTGAGTTAGTGTGACTGAGTAAGTGTGACTGAGTTAGTGTGACTGAGTCAGTGTGACTGAGTTAGTGTGACTGAGTCAGTGTGATTGAGTCTGTGTGACTGAGTCTCTGTGACTGAGTCTCTGTGACTGAGTCAGAGTCAATAGACAGGCTGATGTACAGCCCTCAGCTGTAGATCTCTGGTAAGGCAGGGATGGAGGGATGAGCAGATAGAGGGGGTGGAGG
This sequence comes from Oncorhynchus clarkii lewisi, assembly GCF_045791955.1. Lineage (NCBI taxonomy): Eukaryota > Metazoa > Chordata > Actinopteri > Salmoniformes > Salmonidae > Oncorhynchus > Oncorhynchus clarkii. Next base: position 85,579,019 of record NC_092152.1, read on the forward strand.
GATGAGCAGATAGAGGGGGTGGAGGGATGAGCAGATAGAGGGGGTGGAGGGATGAGCAGATAGAGGGGGTGGAGGGAGGACTGAAATCATTGTGCTGCTCTGAGATCATCCACTGTCCCATGATTCAGTTATTCTACAGCTCTCTGTGTTTCAGCCATAGAGACAGTCTACAGCTCTCTGTGTTTCAGCCAGAGAGACAGAGTCTACAGCTCTCTGTGTTTCAGCCAGAGAGACAGAGTCTGCAGCTCTCTGTGTTTCAGCCAGAGAGACCGAGTCTGCAGCTCTCTGTGTTTCAGCCAGAGAGACAGAGTCTGCAGCTCTCTGTGTTTCAGCCAGAGAGACAGAGTCTGCAGCTCTCTGTGTTTCAGCCAGAGAGACAGAGTCTGCAGCTCTCTGTGTTTCAGCCAGAGAGAGAGTTGGCAGCTCTCTGTGTTTCAGCCAGAGAGACAGAGTCTGCAGCTCTCTGTGTTTCAGCCAGAGAGACAGAGTCTGCAGCTCTCTGTGTTTCAGCCAGAGAGACAGAGTCTGCAGCTCTCTGTGTTTCAGCCAGAGAGACAGAGTCTACAGCTCTCTGTGTTTCAGCCAGAGAGACAGAGTCTACAGCTCTCTGCGTTTCAGCCAGAGAGACCGTCTGTCTGTCTGTATGTCTGTCTGTCTGTCTGTCTGTCTGTCTGTCTGTTGCCACATGGTCAAGGCAGCTCCTTCATACTAGCAGATCAGTAGAGTCTCATCTCCATCCTCCTCCTCCTCCTCCTCTTCCTCACTGCTGCTGGTGTTCAGTCCACTAGGCACCCCTATACCCCTCCTCCTCCTCCTCCTCTCCCGGGTTGGCACTTCCAGGGCATGGAACCTCTGACTGTCGTCTGAAGACCCCGAGGGGGATGACGTCTGGGGGGAGGTCAGGGGGTGGTGGCAGGGCGGCTGGGAGTCTGGAGGGGGAAGGACAGGGGGGGTAACGGGGGAGGTGAGCCCCATGGGGGAGTAGTGTCGTAGAGCCACCCCTCTCAGGTTGGCAGCCAGCCCCAAGACCAGCTTCCTGGAGGCCCGGCGAGTGTAATGACCTGTGCTGCCCTCTAGGGGGCACTGCTGGCTCAGTATGCTGGGGGCAGACGTTAATGAGTCACTCTGCTGCCCAGGGGTGGAGAGCTCGCTGAGGGGCAACCTAACCCTGCTACCAGGGCTCTCTGGGGAACAAGGAGATCCCTCGGATGGTTCACTGTCAGAGGGGGAGGGTGGGGAGTGGGGAGACTCCAAGGAGGGGTGGGGGGACTGGGGCTGTGACAGGGCCTGGGTGTGGGCATGCAGGGCGAAGCCTACTGCTGTAGAGCAGCGGGAGGGGGTCCTTGCTGGTCCCATGCCCGCCATGCCTCCCACCATGCCCGCCCCGCCACCTCCATCCCCAGCCCTGGCTCCAGGTCCCTCCGAGGTGTGGTAGGAGTGCAGGCCCAGAGCCACCTGAGACCCGGGGGGTGTGAGGAGTGGGATCTGGCCGCGGAGACGGGTCCCTCGGTGGAACAGACGGTTCCAGAGGCGCCCCAGGCGGCGGTGTGACGTGGCCCGGCGGGAGGAGTGTCTTCTGATCTGCCTCCGCATCGCTGTACGGATGTTCTGGAGCATGGAGGCCTGGATGAGGGGAGGGAGAGGAGGTAGGGGAGGGAGAGGAGGTAGGGGAGGGAGGTAGAGGGAGGGAGGGAGGGAGGGAGGGAGGGAGGGAGGGGAGGTAGAGGGAGAGGAGGGAGGAAGGGAGAGGAGAGAGGGAGAGGAGGGAGAGAGAGAGGGAGAGGGAGAGGAGGGAAAGGAGGGAGGGAGAGGAGGGAGGGAGAGGAGGGAGAGGAGGGAGGGAGAGGAGGTAAAGGGAGAGGAGGGAGGGAGAGGAGGGAGGGAGGGAGGGAGGGAGTGTACAAATGAAACCAGACATTACCTGAGTGGGGTTGTAATGATAATGTATCTATAATACGGAGACTGTAGCAGGGAAACCAGACGTTACCTGAGTGGGGTTGTAATGATAATGTATCTATACTACGGAGACTGTAGCAGTGGAACCAGACGTTACCTGAGTGGGGTTGTAATGATAATGTATCTATACTACAGAGACTGTAGCAGTGGAACCAGACGTTACCTGAGTGGGGTTGTAATGATAATGTATCTATACTACGGAGACTGTAGCAGTGAAACCAGACGTTACCTGAGTGGGGTTGTAATGATAATGTATCTATACTACGGAGACTGTAGCAGTGAAACCAGACGTTACCTGAGTGGGGTTGTACACAGGGAAGTCCTCCACCGGAGGGATGAGGCCCTGGGCGATCAGCTGACCATAGGAGGGCGGAGCCTCTCTCTGAACAAACTCTGCCTCCAGACGGGTCATCTGGGTCTCAAATGCTCTAGAGAGAGAGAGAGAGAGACGGAGAGAGAGAGAGAGAGAGAGGGAGAGGGAGAGAGACACAGAGAGAGACACAGAGAGAGAGACAGAGAGAGAGACAGAGAGAGAGACAGAGAGAGAGACAGAGAGAGAGAGAGAGAGGGAGGGAGAGAGAGAGAGAGAGATATGAGTGTCTCCTGACCCCTCCTGTCTCAGCCTCAAGTATTTATGCTGCAGTAGTTTATGTGTCGGGGGGCTAGGGTCAGTTTGTTATATCTGGAGTACTTCTCCTGTCCTATTCGGTGTCCTGTGTGAATCTAAGTGTGCGTTCTCTAATTCTCTCCTTCTCTCTTTCTTTCTCTCTCTCGGAGGACCTGAGCCCTAGGACCATGCCCCAGGACTACCTGACATGATGACTCCTTGCTGTCCCCAGTCCACCTGGCCGTGCTGCTGCTCCAGTTTCAACTGTTCTGCCTTATTATTATTCAACCATGCTGGTCATTTATGAACATTTGAACATCTTGGCCATGTTCTGTTATAATCTCCACCCGGCACAGCCAGAAGAGGACTGGCCACCCCACATAGCCTGGTTCCTCTCTAGGTTTCTTCCTAGGTTTTGGCCTTTCTAGGGAGTTTTTCCTAGCCACCGTGCCTCTACACCTGCATTGCTTGCTGTTTGGGGTTTTAGGCTGGGTTTCTGTATTGCACTTTGAGATATCAGCTGATGTACGAAGGGCTATATAAATAAATTTGATTTGGTTTACAGTACAGTGGGAGAATTCATTGATTGTATCTATCATAGCATCTTTCACATCCTTCACTAAAAGGGTGACAGTCAATCAATATCAAAGATGGTGGATGAATGAAGATGTCCCACTCAGGCTGTTTAAAAAATGAATAAAAAAAGATCTGTTCTGGTCTGCTTAAGGGGCTCTCCCATAGACACCAATTAATTAGCAGCTGGGTCTGGTCTGCTTAAGGGGCTCTCCCATAGAAACCAATGAATTAGCAGCTGGGGTCTGGTCTGCTTTAGGGGCTCTCCCATAGAAACCAATGAATTAGCAGCTGGGGTCTGGTCTGCTTAAGGGACTCTCCCATAGAAACCAATGAATTAGCAGCTGGGGTCTGGTCTGCTTTAGGGGCTCTCCCATAGACACCAATTAATTAGCAGCTGGGTCTGGTCTGCTTAAGGGGCTCTCCCATAGAAACCAATGAATTAGCAGCTGGGGTCTGGTCTGCTTTAGGGGCTCTCCCATAGAAACCAATGAATTAGCAGCTGGGGTCTGGTCTGCTTAAGGGACTCTCCCATAGAAACCAATGAATTAGCAGCTGGGGTCTGGTCTGCTTAAGGGGCTCTCCCATAGAAACCAATGAATTAGCAGCTGGGGTCTGGTCTGCTTAAGGGACTCTCCCATAGAAACCAATGAATTAGCAGCTGGGGTCTGGTCTGCTTAAGGGGCTCTCCCATAGAAACCAATGAATTAGCAGCTGGGTCTGGTCTACTTAAGGGGCTCTCCCATAGAAACCAATGAATTAGCAGCTGGGGTCTGGTCTGCTTAAGGGGCTCTCCCATAGAAACCAATGAATTAGCAGCTGGGTCTGGTCTGCTTAAGAGGCTCTCCCATAGACACCAATGAATTAGCAGCTGGGTCTGGTCTGCTTAAGGGGCTCTCCCATAGAAACCAATGAATTAGCAGCTGGGTCTGGTCTGCTTAAGGGGCTCTCCCATAGAAACCAATGAATTAGCAGCTGGGTCTGGTCTGCTTAAGGGGCTCTCCCAGAGAAACCAATGAATTAGCAGCTGGGGTCTGGTCTGCTTAAGGGGCTCTCCCATAGAAACCAATGAATTAGCAGCTGGGTCTGGTCTGCTTAAGGGACTCTCCCATAGACACCAATGAATTAGCAGCTGGGTCTAGTCTGCTTAAGGGACTCTCCCATAGACACCAATGAATTAGCAGCTGGGTCTAGTCTGCTTAAGGGGCTCTCCCATAGAAACCAATGAATTAGCAGCTGGGGTCTGGTCTGCTTAAGGGGCTCTCCCATAGAAACCAATGAATTAGCAGCTGGGGTCTGGTCTGCTTAGTTCACTGACTGTATATGAGCCAGAAGAATATAGCGAGTGGGATGTCTCGCTTCCTCTTCCCTCTCTGTCAACAGATTAGTAATAAACCCCAGGGAAGTTAACGGGTGCACAGCCTTTTGACCTCTGACCTTCATATGTCAGCATCCCAAATGGCACCCTATTCCCTAAATAGTGCCTATGGGCCCTGGTCAAAAGTAGTGCACTAAAGAGTGAATAGGTTGTCATTTGGGACACATACTACAACTGTAACCTCTGAGGGACTGAACCCGGGAAAACACAGTTATAGGAAATCATTACAGAACCACAAAACATCCTCTCTCTCTCTCTCTGTCTCTCTCTCTCTCTCTCTATCTCTCTGTCTCTCTCTCTATCTATGTCTCTCTCTCTCTCTCTCTCTATCTCTATCTCTATGTCTCTCTCCTCTCTCTCTATCTCTCTCTCTCTCTGTCTCTCTCTCTATATCTCTCTCTCTCTCTCTCTCTCTCTCTCTGTCTCTTTCTCTCTCTCTCTCTCCATCCTTCACTCCCATTCTCTCTCTCTCTCTCTCTCTCTCTGTCTCAATTCAATTCAAGGGGCTTTATTGTCATGGGAAACACGTGTTAACATTGCCAAAGCAAGTGAAGTAGATAATATACAAAAGTTCCAAAACAATAAAGACATTACGAATGTCATATTATATATATATATATACAGTGTTGTAACGATGTATAAATGGTTAAAGGACAAAAGGGAAAATAAATAAACATAAATATGGGTTGTATTTACAATGGTGTGTGTTCTTCACTGGTTGCCCTTTTCTCGTGGCAACAGGT
>NC_092152.1:85589275-85631775 GCF_045791955.1 Oncorhynchus clarkii lewisi
TAAACATACTACTACTAGTAATACAATACATTATAAACACACTACTACTAGTAATACAATACATTATAAACACACTACTACTAGTAATACAATACATTATAAAACATACTACTACTAGTAATACAATACATTATAAAACATACTACTACTAGTAATACAATACATTATAAAACATACTACTACTAGTAATACAATACATTATAAAACATACTAATACTAGTAATACAATACATTATAAAACACATTATAAAACATACTACTACTAGCAATACAATACATTATAAAACACACTACTACTAGCAATACAATACATTATACAATATACTAATACTAGTAATACAATACATTATAAACCTACTACTACTAGTAATACAATACATTATAAAACACATTATAAAACATACTACTACTAGCAATACAATACATTATAAAACACACTACTACTAGCAATACAATACATTATACAATATACTAATACTAGTAATACAATACATTATAAAACATACTACTACTAGTAATACAATACATTATACAACATACTACTACTAGTAATACAACACATTATAAAACACATTATAAACATACTACTACTAGTAATACAATACATTATAAACATACTACTACTAGTAATACAATACATTATAAAACATACTAATACTAGTAATACAATACATTATACAACATACTACTACTAGTAATACAACGCATTATAAAACACATTATAAACATACTACTACTAGTAATACAACGCATTATAAAACACATTATAAACATACTACTACTAGTAATACAATACATTATAAACATACTACTACTAGTAATACAATACATTATAAACATACTTCTACTAGTAATACAATACATTATAAAACATATTACTACTAGTAATACAATACATTATAAACACACTACTACTAGTAATACAATACATTATAAAACATACATTATAAACATACTACTACTAGTAATACAATACATTATAAAACACACTACTACTAGTAATACAATACATTATAAACATACTACTACTAGTAATACAACACATTATAAAACACATTATAAACATACTACTACTAGTAATACAATACATTATAAAACACATTAAAAACATACTACTACTACTAATACAATACATTATAAACATACTACTACTAGTAATACAATACATTATAAAAACCTACTACTACTAGTAATACAACACATTATAAAACACATTATAAAACATACTACTACTAGTAATACAATACATTATAAAACACACTACTACTAGTAATACAATACATTATAAACACACTACTACTAGTAATACAATACATTATAAACATACTACTACTAGTAATACAATACATTATAAACATACTACTACTAGTAATACAACACATTATAAAACACATTATAAAACATACTACTACTAGTAATACAATACATTATAAACACACTACTACTAGTAATACAATACATTATAAACATACTACTACTAGTAATACAGTACATTATAAACATACTACTACTAGTAATACAATACATTATAAAACACATTATAAACATACTACTACTAGTAATACAATACATTATAAACATACTACTACTAGTAATACAATACATTATAAACATACTACTACTAGTAATACAATACATTATAAAACATACTACTACTAGTAATACAACACATGATAAAACACATTATAAACATACTACTACTAGTAATACAATACATTATAAAACATACTACTACTAGTAATACAATACATTATAAAACACACTACTACTAGTAATACAGTACATTATAAAACATACATTATAAACATACTACTACTAGTAATACAATACATTATAAAACATACTACTACTAGTAATACAATACATTATAAACATACTACTACTAGTAATACAATACATTATAAACATACTACTACTAGTAATACAATACATTATAAACACACTACTACTAGTAATACAATACATTATAAAACACACTACTACTAGTAATACAATACATTATAAACACACTACTACTAGTAATACAATACATTATAAACATACTACTACTAGTAATACAATACATTATAAACATAATACTACTAGTAATACAATACATTATAAACATACTACTACTAGTAATACAATACATTATAAAAACCTACTACTACTAGTAATACAACACATTATAAAACACATTATAAAACATACTACTACTAGTAATACAACACATTATAAAACACACTACTACTAGTAATACAGTACATTATAAAACATACATTATAAACATACTACTACTAGTAATACAATACATTATAAACATACTACTACTAGTAATACAATACATTATGAAACATACTACTACTAGTAATACAACACATTATAAACATACTACTACTAGTAATACAATACATTATAAAACATACTACTACTAGTAATACAATACATTATAAACATACTACTACTAGTAATACAATACATTATAAAACACACTACTACTAGTAATACAATACATTATAAAACACACTACTACTAGTAATACAATACATTATAAACATACTACTACTAGTAATATAATACATTATAAACATACTACTACTAGTAATACAATACATTATGAAACATACTACTACTAGTAATACAACACATTATAAACATACTACTACTAGTAATACAATACATTATAAAACATACTACTACTAGTAATACAATACATTATAAACATACTACTACTAGTAATACAATACATTATAAAACACACTACTACTAGTAATACAATACATTATAAAACACACTACTACTAGTAATACAATACATTATAAAACACACTACTACTAGTAATACAATACATTATAAACATACTACTACTAATAATACAATACATTATAAACATACTACTACTAGTAATACAATACATTATAAACATACTACTACTAGTAATACAATACATTATAAACATACTACTACTAGTAATACAATACATTATAAACATACTACTACTAGTAATACAATACATTATAAAACACATTATAAACACACTACTACTAGTAATACAATACATTATAAACATACTACTACTAGTAATACAATACATTATAAACACACTACTACTAGTAATACAGTACATTATAAACATACTACTACTAGTAATACAATACATTATAAACATACTACTACTAGTAATACAATACATTATAAAACACATTATAAACACACTACTACTAGTAATACAATACATTATAAACATACTACTACTAGTAATACAATACATTATAAACACACTACTACTGTAATACAGTACATTATAAAACATACATTATAAACATACTACTACTAGTAATACAATACATTATAAACACACTACTACTAGTAATACAATACATTATAAAACATACTACTACTAGTAATACAATACATTATAAACATACTACTACTAGTAATACAATACATTATAAAACATACTACTACTAGTAATACAACACATTATAAACATACTACTACTAGTAATACAATACATTATAAAACATACTACTACTAGTAATACAATACATTATAAACATACTACTACTAGTAATACAATACATTATAAAACACATTATAGAACATACTACTACTAGTAATACAATACATTATAAACACGCTACTACTAGTAATACAATACATTATAAACATACTACTACTAGTAATACAACACATTATAAAACATACGACTACTAGTAATACAATACATTATAAAACACATTATAAACATACTACTACTAGTAATACAATACATTATAAACATACTACTACTAGTAATACAACACATTATAAAACACATTATAAACATACTACTACTAGTAATACAATACATTATAAACATACTACTACTAGTAATACAATACATTATAAACATACTACTACTATTAATACAGTACATAATAAAACATACATTATAAACATACTACTACTAGTAATACAATACATTATAAACATACTACTACTAGTAATACAATACATTATAAAACACACTACTACTAGTAATACAGTACATTATAAAACATACATTATAAACATACTACTACTAGTAATACAATACATTATAAAACATACTACTACTAGTAATACAATACATTATAAACATACTACTACTAGTAATACAATACATCATAAACATACTACTACTAGTAATACAATACATTATAAACACACTACTACTAGTAATACAATACATTATAAAACACACTACTACTAGTAATACAATACATTATAAACACACTACTACTAGTAATACAATACATTATAAACATACTACTACTAGTAATACAATACATTATAAACATACTACTACTAGTAATACAATACATTATAAACATACTACTACTAGTAATACAATACATTATAAAAACCTACTACTACTAGTAATACAACACATTATAAAACACATTATAAAACATACTACTACTAGTAATACAACACATTATAAAACACACTACTACTAGTAATACAGTACATTATAAAACATACATTATAAACATACTACTACTAGTAATACAATACATTATAAACATACTACTACTAGTAATACAATACATTATGAAACATACTACTACTAGTAATACAACACATTATAAACATACTACTACTAGTAATACAATACATTATAAAACATACTACTACTAGTAATACAATACATTATAAACATACTACTACTAGTAATACAATACATTATAAAACACATTACTACTAGTAATACAATACATTATAAAACACACTACTACTAGTAATACAATACATTATAAAACACACTACTACTAGTAATACAATACATTATAAACATACTACTACTAGTAATACAATACATTATAAACATACTACTACTAGTAATACAATACATTATAAACATACTACTACTAGTAATACAATACATTATAAACATACTACTACTAGTAATACAATACATTATAAACATACTACTACTAGTAATACAATACATTATAAACATACTACTACTAGTAATACAATACATTATAAAAACCTACTACTACTAGTAATACAACACATTATAAAACACATTATAAAACATACTACTACTAGTAATACAACACATTATAAAACACACTACTACTAGTAATACAGTACATTATAAAACATACATTATAAACATACTACTACTAGTAATACAATACATTATAAACATACTACTACTAGTAATACAATACATTATGAAACATACTACTACTAGTAATACAACACATTATAAACATACTACTACTAGTAATACAATACATTATAAAACATACTACTACTAGTAATACAATACATTATAAACATACTACTACTAGTAATACAATACATTATAAAACACACTACTACTAGTAATACAATACATTATAAAACACACTACTACTAGTAATACAATACATTATAAAACACACTACTACTAGTAATACAATACATTATAAACATACTACTACTAGTAATACAATACATTATAAACATACTACTACTAGTAATACAATACATTATAAACATACTACTACTAGTAATACAATACATTATAAACATACTACTACTAGTAATACAATACATTATAAACATACTACTACTAGTAATACAATACATTATAAACATACTACTACTAGTAATACAATACATTATAAAACACATTATAAACACACTACTACTAGTAATACAATACATTATAAACATACTACTACTAGTAATACAATACATTATAAACACACTACTACTAGTAATACAGTACATTATAAACATACTACTACTAGTAATACAATACATTATAAACATACTACTACTAGTAATACAATACATTATAAAACACATTATAAACACACTACTACTAGTAATACAATACATTATAAACATACTACTACTAGTAATACAATACATTATAAACACACTACTACTAGTAATACAGTACATTATAAAACATACATTATAAACATACTACTACTAGTAATACAATACATTATAAACACACTACTACTAGTAATACAATACATTATAAAACATACTACTACTAGTAATACAATACATTATAAACATACTACTACTAGTAATACAATACATTATAAAACATACTACTACTAGTAATACAACACATTATAAACATACTACTACTAGTAATACAATACATTATAAAACATACTACTACTAGTAATACAATACATTATAAACATACTACTACTAGTAATACAATACATTATAAACATACTACTACTAGTAATACAATACATTATAAACATACTACTACTAGTAATACAATACATTATAAAACACATTATAGAACATACTACTACTAGTAATACAATACATTATAAACATACTACTACTAGTAATACAATACATTATAAACACACTACTACTAGTAATACAATACATTATAAACATACTACTACTAGTAATACAACACATTATAAAACATACGACTACTAGTAATACAATACATTATAAAACACATTATAAACATACTACTACTAGTAATACAATACATTATAAACATACTACTACTAGTAATACAACACATTATAAAACACATTATAAACATACTACTACTAGTAATACAATACATTATAAACATACTACTACTAGTAATACAATACATTATAAACATACTACTACTATTAATACAGTACATAATAAAACATACATTATAAACATACTACTACTAGTAATACAATACATTATAAACATACTACTACTAGTAATACAATACATTATAAAACACACTACTACTAGTAATACAACACATTATAAAACATACTACTACTAGTAATACAATACATTATAAACACACTACTACTAGTAATACAATACATTATAAACATACTACTACTAGTAATACAATACATTATAAACATACTACTACTAGTAATACAATACATTATAAAACACACTACTACTAGTAATACAATACATTATAAACACACTACTACTAGTAATACAATACATTATAAACATACGACTACTAGTAATACAATACATTATAAAACACATTATAAACATACTACTACTAGTAATACAATACATTATAAACATACTACTACTATTAATACAGTACATAATAAAACATACATTATAAACATACTACTACTAGTAATACAATACATTATAAAACACACTACTACTAGTAATACAACACATTATAAAACATACTACTACTAGTAATACAATACATTATAAAACATACTACTACTAGTAATACAATACATTATAAAACACACTACTACTAGTAATACAATATAAACATAATATAAACAATAAACAATATAAACATACTGTGCTGGCCGAGTGTCTGCGGGTTTTCGCTCCTGCCTTGATTAATGAAGTAAGGACACCGGTTGTCTGGGGATTAATTGAAAGGAGAAAAAACAAAACCTGCAGACACTGGGACCTCAATGGAATGAGTTGAAATCAGATTCAAATCAGTTCCACTGCTTTTTTTCCCATTCTCTCTTCTGATAAAGGACTGATTTATACCTGGGACACCAGGTGTGCTAATGATCAGGGACTGATTTAGACCTGGGACACCAGGTGTGTTAATGATCAGGGACTGATTTAGACCTGGGACATCAGGTGTGTTAATGATCAGGGACTGATTTAGACCTGGGACACCAGGTGTGTTAATGATCAGGGACTGATTTAGACCTGGGACACCAGGTGTGTTAATGATCAGGGACTGATTTAGACCTGGGACATCAGGTGTGTTAATGATCAGGGACTGATTTAGACCTGGGACACCAGGTGTGTTAATGATCAGGGACTGATTTAGACCTGGGACACCAGGTGTGCTAATGATCAGGGACTGATTTAGACCTGGGACACCAGGTGTGTTAATGATCAGGGACTGATTTAGACCTGGGACATCAGGTGTGTTAATGATCAGGGACTGATTTAGACCTGGGACACCAGGTGTGCTAATGATCAGGGACTGATTTAGACCTGGGACACCAGGTGTGTTAATGATCAGGGACTGATTTAGACCTGGGACATCAGGTGTGTTAATGATCAGGGACTGATTTAGACCTGGGACACCAGGTGTGTTAATGATCAGGGACTGATTTAGACCTGGGACACCAGGTGTGCTAATGATCAGGGACTGATTTAGACCTGGGACATCAGGTGTGTTAATGATCAGGGACTGATTTAGACCTGGGACACCAGGTGTGTTAATGATCAGGGACTGATTTAGACCTGGGACACCAGGTGTGTTAATGATCAGGGACTGATTTAGACCTGGGACACCAGGTGTGTTAATGATCAGGGACTGATTTAGACCTGGGACACCAGGTGTGTTAATGATCAGGGACTGATTTATACCTGGGACACCAGGTGTGTTAATGATCAGGGACTGACTGATTTATACCTGGGACACCAGGTGTGTTAATGATCAGGGACTGATTTAGACCTGGGACACCAGGTGTGTTAATGATCAGGGACTGATTTATACCTGGGACACCAGGTGTGTTAATGATCAGAGACTGATTTAGACCTGGGACACCAGGTGTGTTAATGATCAGGGACTGATTTATACCTGGGACACCAGGTGTGTTAATGATCAGGGACTGACTGATTTATACCTGGGACACCAGGTGTGTTAATGATCAGGGACTGATTTAGACCTGGGACACCAGGTGTGTTAATGATCAGGGACTGATTTAGACCTGGGACACCAGTTGAGAGTCATTCATTATCAGGTAGAACAGAGAACCAGCAGTACTCTGGACCTCGTAGGGTAAGATTCAAATGTAGATTGGTCGCCAGGTGGCAGGTAACCAGATGGCAGGTAACCAGGTGCCAGGTAACCAGGTGCCAGGTAGCCAGGTGGCAGGTAACCAGGTGCCAGGTAGCCAGATAACAGGTAACCAGATGCCAGGTAGCCAGATGGCAGGTAACCAGGTGCCAGGTAGCCAGATGGCAGGTAAACAGGTGCCAGGTAGCCAGATGGCAGGTAACCAGGTGCCAGGTAGCCAGATGGCAGGTAACCCAGCGGTTAGAGTAATCGAAAGGTTGCTCGTTTGAATCCTGAAGCCAACAAGGTGAGAAATCTGTCGATGTGCACTTGAGCAAGGCACCTAACCCTTAGTGCTCCAGGGGCACTGGACAACGGTGACCCTGGCCGTGACCCCACTCTCTGAGGGTTTCTCAGGGGGAGTTGGGATATGCAATAAACACGTGTATAATACACATTTGTTAAATACAGTTGAAGTCTGAAGTTTACATACACCTTAGCCAAATACATTCAAACTCAGTTTTTCACAATTCCTGACATTTAATCCTAGTACAAATTCCCTGTCTTAGGTCAGTTAGGATCACCACTTTATTTTAAGAATGTGAAATGTCAGAATAATAGTAGGGAGATTGATTTATTTCAGCATATTTCCAGTGGGTCAGAAGTTTACATACACTCAATTAGTATTTGGTAGCATTGCCTTTAAATTGTTTAACTTGGGTCAATCGTTTTGGGTAGCCTTCCACAAGCTTCCCACAATAAGTTGGGTGAATTTTGGCCCATTCCTCCTGACAGAGCTGGTGTAACTGAGTCAGGTTTATGGGCCTCCTTGCTCGCACAAGCTTTTTCAATTTCTGCCCAAAATGTTTCTATAGGATTGAGGTCAGGGCTTTGTGATGGCCATCTATTTTGTGAAGTGCACCAGTCCCTCCTGCAGCAAAGCACCCCCACAACATGATGCTGCCACCCCCGTGCTTCACGGTTGGGATGGTGTTCTTCGGCTTGCAAGCCTCCCTCTTTTTCCTCCAAACATAACGATGGTCATTATGGCCAAACAGTTCTATTTTTGTTTCATCAGACCAGAGGACATTTCTCCAAAAAGTACGATCTTTGTCCCCATGTGCAGTTACAAACCGTAGTCTGGCTTTTTTATGGCGGTTTTGGAGCTGTGGCTTCTTCCTTGCTGAGCGGCCTTTCAGGTTATGTCGATATAGGCCTTGTTTTACTGTGGATATAGATACTTTTGTACCTGTTTCCTCCAGCATCTTCACAAGGTCCTTTGCTGCTGTTCTGGGATTGATTTGTACTTTTCACACCAAAGTACGTTCATCTCTAGGAGACAGAACTCGTCTCCTTCCTGAGCGGTATGACGGCTGCGTGGTCCCATGGTGTTTATACTTGTGTACTATTGTTAGTACAGATGAAGGTGGTACATTCAGGCGTTTTCTTCTGAGATCTTGGCTGATTTCTTTTGATTTTCCCACGATGTCGACAAAGAGGCACTGAGTTTGAAGGTAGGCCTTGAAATACATCCACAGGTACACCTCCAATTGACTCAAATGGTGTCAATTAGCCTATCAGAAGCTTCTAAAGCCATGACATCATTTTCTGGAATTTTCCAAGCTGTTTTAAAGGCACAGTCAACTTAGTGTATGTAAACTTCTGACCCACTGGAATTCTGATACAGTGAATTATAAGTTAAATAATCTGTAAACAATTTTCGAAAAATTACTTGTGTCATGAACAAAGTAGATGTCCTAACCGACTTGCCAAGACTATAGTTTATCAACAAGAAATTTGTGGAGTGGTTGAAAAACGAGTTTTAATGACTCCAACCTGAGTGTATGTAAACTTCCGACTTCAACTGTAGGACAAATGTAAGCACTCATCAAATGATGTTTTTCTGTACCTTCCTGGGTACAGCTCCCAAACAGTCTCTCTCGTCACTACCATCCAGACAGTCCTCCTGGCCATCACAGTGCCACGTCTCGAAGATACACAGATTGGTGCCACAATGGAAGTTACCCGGCTGGCAGTCAAAACAGTTCTTCTCATCAGAACCGTCTGGGCACTGGAACGGATGAATGAATGAGAGATACTGCTGTATATTTATGATCAGCATGTTGTCTTCCTCAGTGTGAATATTATATTATATTGATCAGCATGTTGTCTTCCTCAGTGTGTAGATTATATTATATTATATTGATCAGTATGTTGTCTTCCTCAGTGTGTATATTATATTATATTGATCAGTATGTTGTCTTCCTCAGTGTGTAGATTAGATTGAGAATATGTTGGTAATGTTTGGTAGGCAGTACAGGCAGTTAACCCACTGTTCCTAGACAGTCATTGTAAATAAGAATATATTCTTAATTGCCCTATAAAAGGTTCAATAAAAAATAAATAAAATGAAAATGAAAAAATTCCTTCCTCTCTGGCAACTGGAATATTTGTATTCTATACTGGCTTCTTCTTTTCACTCTGCCAATTAGGTTAGTATTGTGGAGTAATTGTTTTAAAGTCAGCATTGGCCTCATGGTGAAATCCCTGAGTGGTTTCCTTCCTCTCTGGCTACTGAGTTAGGAAGGACGCCTGTGTCTTTGTAGTGACTGTGTGTATTGATACCCCATCCAAAGTGTAATTAATAACTTCACCATGCTCAAAGGTTGGTGAAATCTGTCGTTCTGCCCCTGAACAGGCAGTTAACCCACTGTTCCTAAGCCGTCATTGTAAATAATAATTTGTTCTTAACTGACTTGCCTAGTTAAATAAAGGTAAAATAAATAGGTACACCAGGTCCCATAATGCACTACATCTGACCAGGTCCCATAATGCACTACATCTGACCAGGTCCCATAATGCACTACATCTGACCAGGTCCCATAATGCACTACATCTGACCAGGTCCCATAATGCACTACATCTGACCAGGTCCCATAATGCACTACATCTGACCAGGTCCCATAATGCACTATCATCTTAACTGACTTGCCTAGTTAAATAAAGGTTAAATATATAAAATAAATATATATATATTATTTTTACGCCTCAACCTATAGGGGTCCTTCTCAGCGAGGCCTTGGAAAACCTCCCTGGTCTTTGTGGTTGAATCTGTGTTTGAAATGCACTGCTCGACTGAGGGACCTGACGGATAGTTGTATGTGTGGGGGTACAGAGATGAGGTAGTCATTCAAACATCATGTTAAACACTATTATTGCACACAGACTTATTATGTGACTTGTTAAGGACATTTTTTGCTCCTGAATTTATTTAGGCTTGCCATAACAAAGGGGTTGAATACTTATTGTCACGCCCTGACCGTAGAGATATTTTTATTCTCTATGTTTGGTTGGTTGGTGACTCGGGTGGGAAACTCTATGTTCTTTGTTTCTATGTTTTGGGTTCTCCATCAGGGACAGCTGTCTATCATTGTCTCTGATTGGGAATCAAACTTAGGCAGCCTTTTTCCTTTTGTATTTGTGGGTAGTTGTCTTCGTTAGGGGCATTATAGCCTAAGTAAGCTTCACGGTTGTGGGTAGTTGTCTTTGTCAGGGGCATTATAGTCTAAGTAAGCTTCATGGTTGTGGGTAGTTGTCTTTGTTAGGGGCATTATAGTCTAAGTAAGCTTCACGGTTGTGGGTAGTTGTCTTTGTTAGGGGCATTATAGTCTAAGTAAGCTTCACGGTTGTGGGTAGTTGTCTTTGTTAGGGGCATTATAGCCTAAGTAAGCTTCACGGTTGTGGGTAGTTGTCTTTGTTAGGGGCATTATAGCCTAAGTAAGCTTCACGGTTGTGGGTAGTTGTCTTTGTTAGGGGCATTATAGTCTAAGTAAGCTTCACGGTTGTGGGTAGTTGTCTTTGTTAGGGCCATTATAGTCTAAGTAAGCTTCACGGTTGTGGGTAGTTGTCTTTGTTAGGGCCATTATAGTCTAAGTAAGCTTCACGGTTGTGGGTAGTTGTCTTTGTTAGGGCCATTATAGTCTAAGTAAGCTTCACGGTTGTGTCCTTGTTCTGTTGGTGTTTATCAATAAAATAAATGTACCCTGCTGCACCTTGGTCCGGTCATTGCCACGGCAACGAGCGGGACACTTATTGACTCATTTCCACGACAACGAGCGGGACACTTATTGACTCATTTCCACGACAACGAGTGGGACACTAGTTGACTCATTTCCACGACAACGAGCGGGACACTTATTGACTCATTTCCACGACAACGAGCGGGACACTAGTTGACTCATTTCCACGACAACGAGCGGGACACTAGTTGACTCATTTCCACGACAACGAGCGGGACACTTATTGACTCATTTCCACGACAACGAGCGGGACACTTATTGACTCATTTCCACGGCAACGAGCGGGACACTTATTGACTCATTGCCACGGCAACGAGCGGGACACTTATTGACTCATTTCCACGACAACGAGCGGGACACTTATTGACTCATTTCCACGACAACGAGTGGGACACTAGTTGACTCATTTCCACGACAACGAGCGGGACACTTATTGACTCATTTCCACGACAACGAGCGGGACACTAGTTGACTCATTTCCACGACAACGAGCGGGACACTAGTTGACTCATTTCCACGACAACGAGCGGGACACTTATTGACTCATTTCCACGACAACGAGCGGGACACTTATTGACTCATTTCCACGACAACGAGCGGGACACTTATTGACTCATTGCCACGGCAACGAGCGGGACACTTATTGACTCATTTCCACGACAACGAGCGGGACACTAGTTGACTCATTTCCACGACAACGAGCGGGACACTTATTGACTCATTTCCACGACAACGAGCGGGACACTTATTGACTCATTTCCACGACAACGAGCGGGACACTTATTGACTCATTTCCACGACAACGAGCGGGACACTTATTGACTCATTTCCACGACAACGAGCGGGACACTTATTGACTCATTGCCACGGCAACGAGCGGGACACTTATTGACTCATTTCCACGACAACGAGCGGGACACTTATTGACTCATTGCCACGGCAACGAGCGGGACACTTATTGACTCATTTCCACGACAACGAGCGGGACACTAGTTGACTCATTTCCACGACAACGAGCGGGACACTTATTGACTCATTTCCACGACAACGAGCGGGACACTTATTGACTCATTTTCACGACAACGAGCGGGACACTTATTGACTCATTTCCACGACAACGAGCGGGACACTTATTGACTCATTTCCACGACAACGAGCGGGACACTTATTGACTCATTTCCACGACAACGAGCGGGACACTTATTGACTAATTTCCACGACAACGAGCGGGACACTTATTGACTCATTTCCACAACAACGAGCGGGACACTAGTTGACTCATTTCCACGACAAAGAGCGGGACACTTATTGACTCATTTCCACGACAACGAGCGGGACACTTATTGACTCATTTCCACGACAACGAGCGGGACACTTATTGACTCATTTCCACGACAACGAGCGGGACACTTATTGACTCATTTCCACGACAACGAGCGGGACACTTATTGACTCATTTCCACGACAACGAGCGGGACACTTATTGACTCATTTCCACGACAACGAGCGGGACACTTATCAAATCAAATCAAATTTTTATTTGTCACATACACATGGTTAGCAGATGTTAATGCGAGTGTAGCGAAATGCTTGTGCTTCTAGTTCCGACAATGCAGTAATAACAAGTAATCTAACTAACAATTCCAAAACTACTGTCTTGTACACAGTGTAAGGGGATAAAGAATATGTACATAAGGATATATGAATGAGTGATGGTACAGAGCAGCATAGGCAAGATACAGTAGATGGTATCGAGTACAGTATGTGCAAATGAGATGAGTATGTAAACAAAGTGGCATAGTTTAAAGTGGCTAGTGATACATGTATTACATAAGGATACAGTCGATGATATAGAGTACAGTATATACGTATGCATATGAGATGAATAATGTAGGGTAAGTAACATTATATAAGGTAGCATTGTTTAAAGTGGCTAGTGATATATTTACATCATTTCCCATCAATTCCCATTATTAAAGTGGCTGGAGTTGAGTCAGTGTCAGTGTGTTGGCAGCAGCCACTCAGTGTTAGTGGTGGCTGTTTAACAGTCTGATGGCCTTGAGATAGAAGTTGTTTTTCAGTCTCTCGGTCCCAGCTTTGATGCACCTGTACTGACCTCGCCTTCTGGATGATAGCGGGGTGAACAGGCAGTGGCTCGGGTGGTTGATGTCCTTGATGATCTTTATGGCCTTCCTGTGACATCGGGTGGTGTAGGTGTCCTGGAGGGCAGGTAGTTTGCCCCCGGTGATGCGTTGTGCAGACCTCACTACCCTCTGGAGAGCCTTACGGTTGAGGGCGGTGCAGTTGCCATACCAGGCGGTGATACAGCCCGCCAGGATGCTCTCGATTGTGCATCTGTAGAAGTTTGTGAGTGCTTTTGGTGACAATTTCTTCAGCCTCCTGAGGTTGAAGAGGCGCTGCTGAGCCTTCTACATGATGCTGTCTGTGTGAGTGGACCAATTCAGTTTGTCTGTGATGTGTATGCCGAGGAACTTAAAACTTGCTACCCTCTCCACTACTGTTCCATCGATGTGGATAGGGGGGTGTTCCCTCTACTGTTTCCTGAAGTCCACAATCATCTCCTTAGTTTTGTTGACGTTGAGTGTGAGGTTATTTTCCTGACACCACACTCCGAGGGCCCTCACCTCCTCCCTGTAGGCCGTCTCGTCGTTGTTGGTAATCAAGCCTACCACTGTTGTGTCGTCCGCAAACTTGATGATTGAGTTGGAGGCGTGCGTGGCCACGCAGTCGTGGGTGAACAGGGAGTACAGGAGAGGGCTCAGAACGCACCCTTGTGGGGCCCCAGTGTTGAGGATCAGCGGGGAGGAGATGTTGTTGCCTACCCTCACCACCTGGGGGCGGCCCGTCAGGAAGTCCAGTACCCAGTTGCACAGGGCGGGGTCGAGACCCAGGGTCTCGAGCTTGATGACGAGCTTGGAGGGTACTATGGTGTTGAATGCCGAGCTGTAGTCGATGAACAGCATTCTCACTTAGGTATTCCTCTTGTCTAGATGGGTTAGGGCAGTGTGCAGTGTGGTTGAGATTGCATCGTCTGTGGACCTATTTGGGCGGTAAGCAAATTGGAGTGGGTCTAGGGTGTCAGGTAGGGTGGAGGTGATATGGTCCTTGACTAGTCTCTCAAAGCACTTCATGAGTACGGATGTGAGTGCTACGGGGCGGTAGTCGTTTAGCTCAGTTACCTTAGCTTTCTTGGGAACAGGAACAATGGTGGCCCTCTTGAAGCATGTGGGAACAGCAGACTGGTATAGGGATTGATTGAATATGTCCGTAAACACACCGGCCAGCTGGTCTGCGCATGCTCTGAGGGCGCGGCTGGGGATGCCGTCTGGGCCTGCAGCCTTGCGAGGGTTAACACGTTTAAATGTCTTACTCACCTCGGCTGCATTGAAGGAGAGACCGCATGTTTTCGTTGCAGGCCGTGTCAGTGGCACTGTATCGTCCTCAAAGCGGGCAAAAAAGTTATTTAGTCTGCCTGGGAGCAAGACATCCTGGTCCGTGACTGGGCTGGATTTCTTCATGTAGTCCGTGATTGACTGTAGACCCTGCCACATGCCTCTTGTGTCTGAGCCGTTGAATTGAGATTCTACTTTGTCTCTGTACTGGCGCTTAGCTTGTTTGATAGCCTTGCGGAGGGAATAGCTGCACTGTTTGTATTCGGTCATGTTACCAGACACCTTGCCCTGATTAAAAGCAGTGGTTCGCGCTTTCAGTTTCACACGAATGCTGCCATCAATCCACGGTTTCTGGTTAGGGAATGTTTTAATCGTTGCTATGGGAACGACATCTTCAACGCACGTTCTAATGAACTCGCACACCGAATCAGCGTATTCGTCAATGTTGTTATCTGACGCAATACGAAACATCTCCCAGTCCACGTGATGGAAGCAGTCTTGGAGTGTGGAGTCAGCTTGGTCGGACCAGCGTTGGACAGACCTCAGCGTGGGAGCCTCTTGTTTTAGTTTCTGTCTGTAGGCAGGGATCAACAAAATGGAGTCGTGGTCAGCTTTTCCGAAAGGGGGGCGGGGCAGGGCCTTATATGCGTCGCGGAAGTTAGAGTAACAATGATCCAAGGTCTTTCCACCCCTGGTTGCGCAATCGATATGCTGATAAAATTTAGGGAGTCTTGTTTTCAGATTAGCCTTGTTAAAATCCCCAGCTACAATCAATGCAGCCTCCGGATAAATCGTTTCCAGTTTGCAGAGAGTTAAATAAAGTTCATTCAGAGCCATCGATGTGTCTGCTTGGGGGGGGATATATACGGCTGTGATTATAATCGAAGAGAATTCTCTTGGTAGATAATGCGGTCTACATTTGATTGTGAGGAATTCTAAATCAGGTGAACAGAAGGATTTGAGTTCCTGTATGTTTCTTTCATCACACCATGTCACGTTGGCCATGAGGCATATGCCCCCGCCCCTCTTCTTACCAGAAAGATGTTTGTTTCTGTCAGCGCGATGCGTGGAGAAACCCGTTGGCTGCACCGCTTCGGATAGAGTCTCTCCAGTGAGCAATGTTTCAGTGAAGCAAAGGACGTTACAGTCTCTGATGTCCCTCTGGAATGCTACCCTTGCTCGGATTTCATCAACCTTGTTGTCAAGAGACTGGACATTGGCAAGAAGAATGCTAGGGAGTGGTGCACGGTGTGCCCGTCTCCGGAGTCTGACCAGAAGACCGCCTCGTTTCCCTCTCTTTCGGAGTCGTTTTTTTGGGTCGCTGCATAGGATCCACTCCGTTGTCCTGTTTGTAAGGCAGAACACAGGATCCGCGTCGCGAAAAACATATTCTTGGTCGTACTGATGGTGAGTTGACGCTGATCTTATATTCAGTAGTTCTTCTCGACTGTATGTAATGAAACCTAAGATGACCTGGGGTACTAATGTAAGAAATAACACGTAAAAAAACAAAAAACTGCATAGTTTCCTAGGAACGCGAAGTGAGGCGGCCATCTCTGTCGGCGCCGGAAGTACAATTGACTCATTTCCACGACAACGAGCGGGACACTTATTGACTCATTTCCACGACAACGAGCGGGACACTTATTGACTCATTTCCACGACAACGAGCGGGACACTTATTGACTCATTTCCACGACAACGAGCTGGACACTTATTGACTCATTTCTACGACAACGAGCGGGACACTTATTGACTCATTTCCACGACAACGAGCGGGACACTAGTTGACTCATTTCCACGACAACGAGCGGGACACTTATTGACTCATTTCCACGACAACGAGCGGGACACTAGTTGACTCATTTCCACGACAACGAGCGGGACACTTATTGACTAATTTCCACGACAACGAGCGGGACACTTATTGACTCATTTCCACGACAACGAGCGGGACACTTATTGACTCATTTCCACGACAACGAGCGGGACACTTATTGACTAATTTCCACGACAACGAGCGGGACACTTATTGACTCATTTCCACGACAACGAGCGGGACACTTATTGACTCATTTCCACGACAACGAGCGGGACACTAGTTGACTCATTTCCACGACAACGAGCGGGACACTTATTGACTCATTTCCACGACAACGAGCGGGACACTTATTGACTCATTGCCACGGCAACGAGCGGGACACTTATTGACTCATTTCCACGACAACGAGCGGGACACTTATTGACTCATTTCCACGACAACGAGCGGGACACTAGTTGACTCATTTCCACGACAACGAGCGGGACACTTATTGACTCATTTCCACGACAACGAGCGGGACACTTATTGACTCATTGCCACGGCAACGAGCGGGACACTTATTGACTCATTTCCACGACAACGAGCGGGACACTTATTGACTCATTGCCACGGCAACGAGCGGGACACTTATTGACTCAAGGCATTTCAGCTTTTCTTTTTTTATTAATTTGTAAACATTTAGAAAAAACGTAATTCCACTTTGACATTATGGGGTATTGTGGGTAGGCCAGTAAAACAACATCTAAATGTAATACATTTTAAATTCAGGCTGTAACACAACAACATGTCAAGGGGTGCTGTAACGGCAGATTTCCTCTTCGTCTGATGAAGAGGAAGGGTCGGACCAAGATGCAGCGAGGGAAGTGTTCATGACGATTTATTAAAAATGAAATGAACACTGAAATACAAAACAATAAACGATGTGATGAAAACCTGAAACAGTGAAACCCAGTACCGTGTGACGACAAACACCCACAAACCAACAGTGAAACAGAACCGTGTGGCGACAAACACCCACAAACCAACAGTGAAACCCAGTACCGTGTGGCGACAAACACCCACAAACCAACAGTGAAACAGAACCGTGTGGCGACAAACACCCACAAACCAACAGTGAAACAGTACCGTGTGGCGACAAACACCCACAAACCAACAGTGAAACAGAACCGTGTGGCGAACAAACACCCACAAACAAACAGTGAAACCCAGGCTACCTAAGTATGATTCTCAATCAGAGACAACTAACGACACCTGCCTCTGACTGAGAACCATACTAGGCCGAACTTAAAACCCAAACATAGAAAAACACACATAGACTGCCCACCCAACTCACGCCCTGACCATACTAAATAAATACAAAACAAAGGAAATAAAGGTCAGAACGTGACAGGTGTGACTTACTGAAAGCACTGTTGAAAAGAATCTAAGAATTGGCAGAAGGCCGACATCAAAGATAACACAATAACGTATTTGGAAGAATTAAGCAACTAAATAGATTATTTTTAATTCACTGTCCTCTTTTATTAATTCCTTACGTCACTATTTCATTTGAATTTATTTTAATCTGGATCTTTATTGAGTAAAGGGCCGCCAGTAAGCATTTCACTGTTATTAAATAATAATTTGATTTGATGTATTAAAAGCTTGCCTGTTTTTCGACACAACGATCACTAGAAGCATAGTCAGAAAATAGACCGTAACTAGAATGTTTTCAACTGAAGGGTTTCTCTCCTAGATCCAGGAATTTAGCACAATGATTTATATCAGAATTGTACAATAGGATAATAAAGTATTGATTGATTGATTGATAGATACCTTCTTCTGGTTGTTACATCTTTCAGAGGTAGGGTAGCAGGCCCCACTGCCCCCCTCACAGGGGTACTCCCCCTCCTGGCAAACTGGACACTCCTCCTCGTCGCGCCCCGTAGGGCAGTGCCAGTACCCGTCACAGCGCTGGCGTTCAGAGTAACAGCCCTGGTCCAATCCGCACGGGTGTTCCCCAGGGAAACAGTAACCTTTCACCTACATGATAGAATAGGAAACGTCCTCATTAAGTCATCTCTTGATCATCTGGTCAGGATAAACTCTGGGTACTAGTCTTCTGTCTGGTCAGGATAAACTCTGGGTACTAGTCTTCTGTCTGGTCAGGATAAACTCTGGGTACTAGTCTTCTGTCTGGTCAGGATAAACTCTGGGTACTAGTCTTCTGTCTGGTCAGGGTAAACTCTGGGTACTAGTTTTCTGTCTGGTCAGGATAAACTCTGGGTACTAGTCTTCTGTCTGGTCAGGATAAACTCTGGGTACTAGTTTTCTGTCTGGTCAGGATAAACTCTGGGTACTAGTCTTCTGTCTGGTCAGGATAAACTCTGGGTACTAGTCAAGAGGGCCACCATTGTTCCTGTTCCCAAGAAAGCTAAGGTAACTGAGCTAAACGACTACCGCCCCCGTAGCACTCACTTCCGTCATCATGAAGTGCTTTGAGAGACGAGTCAAGGACCATATCACCTCCACCCTACCTGACACCCTAGACCCACTCCAATTTGCTTAGGTCCACAGACAATGCAATCTCAACCACACTGCACACTGCCCTAACCCATCTGGACAAGAGGAATACCTATGTGAGAATGCTGTTCATCGACTACAGCTCAGCATTTAACACCATAGTACCCTCCAAACTCGTCATCAAGCTCGAGACCCTGGGTCTCGACCCCGCCCTGTGCAACTGGGTACTGGACTTCCTGACGGGCCTCCCCCAGGTGGTGAGGGTAGGTAACAACATCTCCACCCCGCTGATCCTCAACACTGGGGCCCCACAAGGGTGCGTTCTGAGCCCTCTCCTGTACTCCCTGTTCACCCACGACTGCGTGGCCACGCACGCCTCCAGCTCAATCATCAAGTTTGCGGACGACACAACAGTGGTAGGCTTGATAACCAACAACGACGAGACGGCCTACAGGGAGGAGGTGAGGGCCCTCGGAGTGTGGTGTCAGGATAATAACCTCACACTCAACGTCAACAAAACTAAGGAGATGATTGTGGACTTCAGGAAACAGCAGAGGGAACACCCCCCTATCCACATCGATGGAACAGTAGTGGAGAGGGTAGTAAGTTTTAAGTTCCTCGGCGTACACATCACAGACAAACTGAATTGGTCCACCCACACAAACAGCATCGTGAACCTCAGGAGGCTGAAGAAATTCGGCTTGTCACCAAAAGCACTCACAAACTTCTACAGATGCACAATCGAGAGCATCCTGTCGGGCTGTATCACCGCCTGGTACGGCAACTGCTCCGCCCACAACCGTAAGGCTCTCCAGAGGGTAGTGAGGTCTGCACAACGCATCACCGGGGGCAAACTACCTGCCCTCCAGGACACCTACACCACCCGATGTCACAGGAAGGCCATAAAGATCATCAAGGACAACAACCAACCGAGCCACTGCCTGTTCACCCCGCTATCATCCAGAAGGCGAGGTCAGTACAGGTGCATCAAAGCTGGGACCGAGAGACTGAAAAACAGCTTCTATCTCAAGGCCATCAGACTGTTAAACAGCCACCACTAACATAGAGTGGCTGCTGCCAACACACTGACTCAACTCCAGCCACTTTAATAATGGGAATTGATGGGAAATGATGTAAATATATCACTAGCCACTTTAAACAATGCTACTTAATATAATGTTTACATACCCTACATTATTCATCTCATATGTCTACGTATATGCTGTCCTCTATAGTCTTCTGTCTGGTCAGGATAAACTCTGGGTACTAGTTTTCTGTCTAGTCAGGATAAACTCTGGGTACTAGTCTTCTGTCTGGTCTGGATAAACTCTGGGTACTAGTCTTCTGTCTGGTCAGGATACACTCTGGGTACTAGTCTTCTGTCTGGTCAGGATAAACTCTGGGTACTAGTCTTCTGTCTGGTCAGGATAAACTCTGGGTACTAGTCTTCTGTCTGGTCAGGATAAACTCTGGGTACTAGTCTTCTGTCTGGTCAGGATAAACTCTGGGTACTAGTCTTCTGTCTGGTCAGGATAAACTCTGGGTACTAGTCTTCTGTCTGGTCAGGATAAACTCTGGGTACTAGTCTTCTGTCTGGTCAGGATAAACTCTGGGTACTAGTCTTCTGTCTGGTCAGGATAAACTCTGGGTACTAGTCTTCTGTCTGGTCAGGATAAACTCTGGGTACTAGTCTTCTGTCTGGTCAGGATAAACTCTGGGTACTAGTCTTCTGTCTGGTCAGGATAAACTCTGGGTACTAGTCTTCTGTCTGGTCAGGATAAACTCTGGGTACTAGTCTTCTGTCTGGTCAGGGTTAGGGTCAGGGTTTAGGTCAGGGTTAGGGTTAGGGTTAAGGTCAGGGTTGAACCCATGCCCAGGGCTGACTGGTGTTAGGGTCAGGGTTAGGGTTAGGGTCAGGGTCAGGGTTAGGGTCAGGGTTAGCCTACCTGGTATGTAGAGTTGAATCCATGACCAGGGCTGAGTGGTGTTAGGGTCAGGGTTAGGGTCAGGGTTAAGGTCAGGGTTAGGGTTAGGGTTAGAGTCAGGGTTAGGGTCAGGGTCAGGGTTAGGGTCAGGGTTAGGGTTAGAGTCAGGGTTAGGGTCAGGGTTAAGGTCAGGGTTAGCCTACCTGGTATGTAGCATTGAATCCATGACCAGGGCTGTTTGGTGTTAGGGTTAGGGTTAGGGTCAGGGTTAAGGTCAGGGTTAGGGTCAGGGTTATGGTCAGGGTTAGGGTCAGGGTTAAGGTCAGGGTTAGCCTACCTGGTATGTAGCGTTGAACCCATGCCCAGGGCTGAGTGATGTTAGGGTTAGAGTTATGGTCAGGGTTAAGGTCAGGGTTAAGGTCAGGGTTAGGGTCAGGGTTTAGGTCAGGGTTAAGGTCAGGGTTAGGGTCAGGGTCAGGGTTAGGGTTAAGGTCAGGGTTGAACCCATGCCCAGGGCTGAGTGGTGTTAGGGTCAGGGTTAGGGTTAGGGTCAGGGTAAAGGTCAGGTTAGGGTCAGGGTTAGCCTACCTGGTATGTAGCGTTGAACCCATGCCCAGGGCTGAGTGGTTGGGCCAGGTACTGTAGACTCATCTGTCCTCTACTGGATTCTAACAGGGCTGGTCTCCTGTTGTTATGATGCGACAGGGCCTGCAGGAGGCGCTCTGCTCTCTGGACCAGCCCATCATAGACATGGAGGGAGTCCCCTGGCCCTAACCCCAGGTCCAGCTGCAACACGATAGGCTTAGGGTCCTAGGAGGAAGGATGACTTAGATTCATCGAGTAGTCGACCGAGGACAACCGTATTGATAAAAAAACGTGAAAATCTAAAATAACAAATTTCAGTGATTTTCCATTGTGACAGACAGTTTAACTAAACAAGCTTCTGTTTTAATGGAGCTTATAGATCAGTCAGCATGTGTTCATCTCTAACTCTGCTATAGATCAGGCAGCATGTGTTCATCTCTAACTCTGCTATAGATCAGTCAGCATGTGTTCATCTCTAACTCTGCTATAGATCAGTCAGCATGTGTTCAGCTGTGTAACTCTGCTATAGATCAGTCAGCATGTGTTCAGCTGTGTAACTCTGCTATAGATCAGTCAGCATGTGTTCAGCTGTGTAACTCTGTTATAGATCAGTCAGCATGTGTTCATCTCTAACTCTGCTATAGATCAGTCAGCATGTGTTCAGATGTGTAACTCTGCTATAGATCAGTCAGCATGTGTTCAGCTGTGTAACTCTGCTATAGATCAGTCAGCATGTGTTCATCTCTAACTCTGCTATAGATCAGTCAGCATGTGTTCATATCTAACTCTGCTATAGATCAGTCAGCATGTGTTCATCTCTAACTCTGCTATAGATCAGTCAGCATGTGTTCAGCTGTGTAACTCTGCTATAGATCAGTCAGCATGTGTTCATCTCTAACTCTGCTATAGATCAGTCAGCATGTGTTCAGCTGTGTAACTCTGCTATAGATCAGTCAGCATGTGTTCAGCTGTGTAACTCTGCTATAGATCAGTCAGCATGTGTTCATCTCTAACTCTGCTATAGATCAGTCAGCATGTGTTCAGCTGTGTAACTCTGTTATAAATCAGTCAGCATGTGTTCAGCGGTGTAACTCTGCTATAGATCAGTCAGCATGTGTTCATCTCTAACTCTGCTATAGATCAGTCAGCATGTGTTCAGCTGTGTAACTATGCTATAGATCAGTCAGCATGTGTTCAGCTGTGTAACTCTGCTATAGATCAGTCAGCATGTGTTCATCTCTAACTCTGCTATAGATCAGTCAGCATGTGTTCATCTCTAACTCTGCTATAGATCAGTCAGCATGTGTTCAGCTGTGTAACTCTGCTATAGATCAGTCAGCATGTGTTCAGCTGTGTAACTCTGCTATAGATCAGTCAGCATGTGTTCAGCTGTGTAACTCTGCTATAGATCAGTCAGCATGTGTTCAGCTGTGTAACTCTGCTATAGATCAGTCAGCATGTGTTCATATTTAACTCTGCTATAGATCAGTCAGCATGTGTTCAGATGTGTAACTCTGCTATAGATCAGTCAGCATGTGTTCATATTTAACTCTGCTATAGATCAGTCAGCATGTGTTCAGATGTGTAACTCTGCTATAGATCAGTCAGCATGTGTTCAGCTGTGTAACTCTGCTATAGATCAGTCAGCATGTGTTCATCTCTAACTCTGCTATAGATCAGTCAGCATGTGTTCATCTCTAACTCTGCAATAGATCAGTCAGCATGTGTTCATCTCTAACTCTGCAATAGATCAGTCAGCATGTGTTCATCTCTAACTCTGCTATAGATCAGTCAGCATGTGTTCAGCTGTGTAACTCTGCTATAGATCAGTCAGCATGTGTTCAGCTGTGTAACTCTGCTATAGATCAGTCAGCATGTGTTCAGCTGTGTAACTCTGCTATAGATCAGTCAGCATGTGTTCATCTCTAACTCTGCTATAGATCAGTCAGCATGTGTTCAGCTGTGTAACTCTGCTATAGATCAGGCAGCATGTGTTCAGCTGTGTAACTCTGCTATAGATCAGTCAGCATGTGTTCAGCTGTGTAACTCTGCTATAGATCAGTCAGCATGTGTTCAGATGTGTAACTCTGCTATAGATCAGTCAGCATGTGTTCAGCTGTGTAACTCTGCTATAGATCAGTCCGCATGAGTTAATCTCTAAATCTGCTACATATCAGTCAGCATGTGTTCAGCTGTGTAACTCTGCTATAGATCAGTCAGCATGTGTTCATCTCTAACTCTGCTATAGATCAGTCAGCATGTGTTGAGCTGTGTAACTCTGCTATAGATCAGTCAGCATGTGTTCATCTGTGTAACTCTGCTATAGATCAGTCAGCATGTGTTCATCTGTGTAACTCTGCTATAGATCAGTCAGCATGTGTTCAGTTGTTTAACTCTGCTATAGATCAGTCAGCATGTGTTCAGTTGTTTAACTCTGCTATAGATCAGTCAGCATGTGTTCAGCTGTGTAACTCTGCTATAGATCAGTCAGCACGCGTCTTAATATATTTTGCCAGGGAAAACTATGATTTATTAACTTATTTATTTGGAAAAATACAAACTACGATGAACGGATTCATCTGTGGCGCAGGGCACTGCATCTCAGCGCTAGAGGCGTCACTACAGACACTCTGGTTCGAATCCAGGCTGTATCACAACCGGCCGTAATCAGGAGTCCCGTAGGGTGGCAGACAATTGTCCCAGCGTCGTCCGGGTTTGGTCGGTGTAGGCCGTCATTGTAAATAAGAATTTGTTCTTAACTGACTTGCCTAGTTAAAGGTTAAATAATCTTCCCTAGCAACCATCAGATAATGGAATGTGTAAGATGTTGAACTCCTCCCTACCTGAGTGTCCAGTAGCCAGGAGCACCTCAGCTCCCCCACAGCGCTGCGGTTGGGACGGAAGAAGTCTGGGGAGGCGAATGTTCCGTAGAAGTTCCCCAGGCGTTTCCCGCAGGCCGTGTCGGGGCACCCTGCCTCGTCCGAGCCGTCGGGGCAGTCCCGGGCTCCGTTGCAGCGCAGCGAGGGGGGCAGGCAGCGAGTGGACTGGAGGAGAAGAACACCACCTTATTGTTCGTTATTATTGTTTCTGGAAGGGAACGGAAATGTGTTATTTTATACTCACAACCCAATCCCCCCCGAGACGTAGGAAGCAATGGGTCGGCCCAATCCCCCCCGAGACGTAGGAAGCAATGGGTCGGCCCAATCCCCCCCGAGACGTAGGAAGCAATGGGTCGGCCCAATCCCCCCGAGACGTAGGAAGCAATGGGTCAACCCAATCCCCCCGAGACGTAGGAAGCAATGGGTCAGCCCAATCCCCCCCGAAACGTAGGAAGCAATGGGTCGCCCAATCCCCCCCGAGACGTAGGAAGTAATGGGTCGGCCCAATCCCCCCCGAGACTTAGGAAGCAATGGGTCAACCCAATCCCCCCGAGACGTAGGAAGCAATGGGTCAGCCCAATCCCCCCCCGAAACGTAGGAAGCAATGGGTCAGCTCAACCCCCCCCCCCCCCGAGACGTAGGAAGCAATGGGTAGGCCCAATCCCCCCCGAGACGTAGGAAGCAATGGGTCAGCCCAATCCCCCCACCGAGATATAGGAAGCAATGGGTCGGCCCAATCCCCCCCGAGACGTAGGAAGCAATGGGTCAGCCCAATCCCCCCCCCCGAGACGTAGGAAGCAATGGGTCGGCCCAATCCCCCCCCCCGAGACGTAGGAAGCAATGGGTTGGCCCAATCCCCCCCCCCCCCCCCGAGACGTAGGGAGCAATGGGTCGGCCCAATCCCCCCCGAGACGTAGGAAGCAATGGGTCGGCCCAGTGTAGAACATTGTTCCTATCAGAGTTTCTACTCCCCCCTGGTTGCTAGCCCGCTTCCCTAACCTCTGGATTACCTACCTGGGCCTGGGTACAGGGAGCGGTGCCGGGGGGGCAGAGGGAGGTGCGGGGAGGGGTCGGAGGGGGGGCACAGCTCCGTTCGTCGGTAGCGTCGCCGCACTCATCCAGGCCGTTACAGCGCCACGTTCGGGGAAGACATTTACCGTTACCACACAGGAACTCATCACTCTGACAGCTGGACTGGCCCAGGCGACCTGGAGGAACAGACACATTACTACAAACTACAGACAGGAACTCATCACTCTAACAGAAGGACTGGCCCAGGGGACCTGGAGGAACAGACACATTACTACAAACAGGAACTCATCACTCTGACAGGGGACCTGGAGGAACAGACAAATTACTACAAACTACAGACAGGAAGTCATCACTCTGACAGCTGGACTGGCCCAGGGGACCTGGAGGAACAGACACATTACTACAAACTACAGACAGGAACTCATCACTCGGACAGAAGGACTGGCCCAGGGGACCTGGAGGAACAGACATAATGACAGACATTATCACAGTCACATTACCACAGCCACATTATCACAGACACACTATTGTAGACACATTATCACAGACGCATTATCACAGACACATTATCACAGACACATTATCACAGGCACATTATCACAGACACGTTATCGCAGCCACATTATCACAGACACATTATCACAGACACATTATCGCAGACACATTATCGGCATAACTACAGTGGCATAACTACAGACACATCAACAACACTGGCATAACTACAGACACATCGACAACACTGATATAACTACAGACACATTGACAACACTGACATAGCTACAGACACATCAACAACACTGGCATAACTACAGACACATCGACAACACTGATATAACTACAGACACATTGACAACACTGACATAACTACAGACACATCGACAACACTGATATAACTACAGACACATCGACAACACTGACATAACTACAGACACAACGACAACACTGACATAACTACAGACAGCCAAATATAATGGAAGAAACCACAACATGTACAGACAGACTGGCCAACACCTTAGACATGAAGGCAAAAGCAAAACATCACTAAACCACAAGAACATCAAGTGGCATCATCATCATCATCATCACCACCATCATCATCATCATCATCACCACCACCATCATCATCATCACCACCATCATCATCATCAACATCATCATCACCGCCATCATCATCATCATCATCATCATCATCATCATCACCACCACCATCATCATCATCATCATCACCACCATCATCACCATCATCATCATCATCATCATCATCATCATCATTATTATAAACACCACCATCATCATCATCACCACCATCATCACCATCATCATCATCATCATCACCATCACCATCATCATCATCATCACCATCATCATCATCATCATCATCATCATCATCATCGTCATCATCACCATCATCATCATCATCACCATCACCATCATCATCATCATCACCATCATCATCATCATCATCACCATCACCATCATCATCATCATCACCATCATCATCATCATCATCATCATCATCGTCATCATCACCATCATCATCATCACCATCATCACCATCACCATCATCATCATCATCACCATCACCATCATCATCGTCATCATCACCATCATCATCATCATCATCACCATCATCATCATCATCATCATCATCATCATCACCCCTTTAAACTATTTGAAGAGGAACAGTTTGTCATCAGAGCCCTAGACACTAGAGTATAGAAAGCTCTTTGGAAGTAAACAGATTGTCATCAGCCCTAGACACTAGAGTATAGAAAGCTCTTTGGAAGTAAACAGATTGTCATCAGCCCTAGACACTAGAGTATAGAAAGCTCTTTGGAAGTAAACAGATTGTCAGAGCCCTAAACACTAGAGTATAGAAAGCTCTTTGGAAGTAAACAGATTGTCAGAGCCCTAAACACTAGAGTATAGAAAGCTCTTTGGAAGTAAACAGATTGTCATCAGCCCTAGACCCTAGAGTGTAGAAAGCTCTTTGGAAGTAAACAGATTGTCAGAGCCCTAAACACTAGAGTATAGAAAGCTCTTTGGAAGTAAACAGATTGTCAGAGCCCTAAACACTAGAGTATAGAAAGCTCTTTGGAAGTAAACAGATTGTCAGAGCCCTAAACACTAGAGTATAGAAAGCTCTTTGGAAGTAAACAGATTGTCAGAGCCCTAGACACTAGAGTGTAGAAAGCTCTTTGGAAGTAAACAGATTGTCAGAGCCCTAAACACTAGAGTATAGAAAGCTCTTTGGAAGTAAACAGATTGTCAGAGCCCTAAACACTAGAGTATAGAAAGCTCTTTGGAAGTAAACAGATTGTCAGAGCCCTAGACACTAGAGTGTAGAAAGCTCTTTGGAAGTAAACAGATTGTCAGAGCCCTAAACACTAGAGTGTAGAAAGCTCTTTGGAAGTAAACAGATTGTCATCAGCCCTAAACACTAGAGTGTAGAAAGCTCTTTGGAAGTAAACAGATTGTCAGAGCCCTAAACACTAGAGTGTAGAAAGCTCTTTGGAAGTAAACAGATTGTCAGAGCCCTAAACACTAGAGTGTAGAAAGCTCTTTGGAAGTAAACAGATTGTCATCAGCCCTAAACACTAGAGTGTAGAAAGCTCTTTGGAAGTAAACAGATTGTCAGAGCCCTAAACACTAGAGTGTAGAAAGCTCTTTGGAAGTAAACAGATTGTCAGAGCCCTAAACACTAGAGTGTAGAAAGCTCTTTGGAAGTAAACAGATTGTCATCAGCCCTAAACACTAGAGTGTAGAAAGCTCTTTGGAAGTAAACAGATTGTCAGAGCCCTAGACACTAGAGTGTAGAAAGCTCTTTGGAAGTAAACAGATTGTCAGAGCCCTAGACACTAGAGTGTAGAAAGCTCTTTGGAAGTAAACAGTTTGTCAGAGCCCTAAACACTAGAGTGTAGAAAGCTCTTTGGAAGTAAACAGTTTGTCAGAGCCCTAAACACTAGAGTATAGAAAGCTCTTTGGAAGTAAACAGATTGTCATCAGCTCTAAACACTAGAGTGTAGAAAGCTCTTTGGAAGTAAACAGTTTGTCAGAGCCCTAAACACTAGAGTGTAGAAAGCTCTTTGGAAGTAAACAGTTTGTCAGAGCCCTAAACACTAGAGTATAGAAAGCTCTTTGGAAGTAAACAGTTTGTCAGAGCCCTAAACACTAGAGTGTAGAAAGCTCTTTGGAAGTAAACAGATTGTCATCAGCTCTAAACACTAGAGTATAGAAAGCTCTTTGGAAGCAAAACTGCCTCCCCATGTAAGAGCCCTAAACACTAGAGTGAAGAAAGCTCTTTGGAAGCAAAACTGCCTCCCCATGTAAGAGCCCTAAACACTAGAGTGAAGAAAGCTCTTTGGAAGCAAAACTGCCTCCCCATGTAAGAGCCCTAAACACTAGAGTGAAGAAAGCTCTTTGGAAGTAAAACTGCCTCCCCATGTCAGAGCTAGAGTAGACAGCAACTAATACGACCAAATATGGAATATGTCTTTTTGGAAACATATACGACTGTCACCAAGGCTGAACATAAAACATTCCACTGTCACCAAGGCTGAACATAAAACATTCCACTGTCACCAAGGCTGAACATAAAACATTCCACTGTCACCAAGGCTGAACATAAAACATTCCACTGTCACCAAGGCTGAACATAAAACATTCCACTGTCACCAAGGCTGAACATAAAACATTCCACTGTCACCAAGGCTGAACATAAAACATTCCACTGTCACCAAGGCTGAACATAAAACATTCCACTGTCACCAAGGCTGAACATAAAACATTCCCCTGTCACCAAGGCTGAACATAAAACATTCCACTGTCACCAAGGCTGAACATAAAACATTCCACTGTCACCAAGGCTGAACATAAAACATTCCACTGTCACCAAGGCTGAACATAAAATAGGAGAAAGTAAAAGGCTGTGAAACTTCAGACAAACCATCCAACAACAAACTACCCAAACAACAAACTACCCAACAACAAACCACCCAACAACAAACCATCCAACAACAAACCACCCAACAACAAACCACCCAACAACAAACCATCCAACAACAAACCATCCAACAACAAACCACCCAACAACAAACCATCCAACAACAAACCATCCAACAACAAACCATCCAACAACAAACCACCCAACAACAAACCATCCAACAACAAACTACCCAACAACAAACATCCCAACAACAAACTACCCAACAACAAACCACCCAACAACAAACATCCCAACAACAAACCACCCAAACAACAAACTACCCAACAACAAACCACCCAACAACAAACCACCCAACAACAAACATCCCAACAACAAACCACCCAAACAACAAACTACCCAACAACAAACCACCCAACAACAAACCACCCAACAACAAACATCCCAACAACAAACCATCCAACAACAAACCATCCAACAACAAACCACCCAACAACAAACATCCCAACAACAAACCATCCAACAACAAACCATCCAACAACAAACCACCCAACAACAAACCACCCAACAACAAACCACCCAACAACAAACCATCCAACAACAAACTACCCCAAAACAAACTACCCAATAAAAAACCACCCACCAAACTACCCCAACAACAAACTAGCCAACAAACTACCCAACAACAAACCACGCAACAACAAACCACCCACCAAACTACCCAACAACAAACTACCAAGATTAATCTGTGGTGTTTTTGGGGACAGGGAAACGCTCATCAATGTCTTCTGCCAATACAGATCAATGGCAGACAGCTTTACTAACGTACTCAATAGCTGCTTAGTGATCTGTGACATGTCGTCCTGGGGTAAAATAGGACAAGCTGTGCTTAGTGCACCTCTCCTCTCATCCCACACAGTATTGATTGTGGGTCCCACACTGTAAAAAGCAAACTGGCTGTGTTTTTCTCTCACAGCTGTTATCAGTGACTCCATCGATGCCAGATGGTAGTTAGACAGAGAAGGTGAACACCACAGCTGTTATCAGTGACTCCATCGATGCCAGATGGTAGTTAGACAGAGAAGGTGAACACCACAGCTGTTATCAGTGACTCCATCGATGCCAGATGGTAGTTAGACAGAGAAGGTGAACACCACAGCTGTTATCAGTGACTCCATCGATGCCAGATGGTAGTTAGACAGAGAAGGTGAACACCACAGCTGTTATCAGTGACTCCATCGATGCCAGATGGTAGTTAGACAGAGAAGGTGAACACCACAGCTGTTATCAGTGACTCCATCGATGCCAGATGGTAGTTAGACAGAGAAGGTGAACACCACAGCTGTTATCAGTGACTCCATCGATGCCAGATGGTAGTTAGACAGAGAAGGTGAACACCACAGCGGTTATCAGTGACTCCATCGATGCCAGATGGTAGTTAGACAGAGAAGGTGAACACCACAGCTGTTATCAGTGACTCCATCGATGCCAGATGGTAGTTAGACAGAGAAGGTGAACACCACAGCTGTTATCAGTGACTCCATCGATGCCAGATGGTAGTTAGACAGAAAAGGTGAACACCACAGCTGTTATCAGTGACTCCATCGATGCCAGATGGTAGTTAGACAGAGAAGGTGAACACCACAGCTGTTATCAGTGACTCCATCGATGCCAGATGGTAGTTAGATAGAGAAGGTGAACACCCAGTCTGCTCCCTGTGCAACCAACACACTGCATTCCATTGTCTGGCCTACCAGTATCAGCCTGTTCCTGTTCCTCCTTCACCTCCCTCCTCCCTCCTTCTCTCCCTCATCCCTCTTTCTCTCCCTATCCTCACTTCCCTCTCCTCCTCTCCTTCTCCTCCTCTCCCTTCCCTCTCCTCCTCTCCTTCCTCCTAATCTCCCTCTCCTCCTCTCCCTCCTTCTCCTCCTCTCTCTCTCCTACTCTCCTCCTTTCCAACCCTCTCCTCCTTCTCCTCCTCCCTCCCTCTCCTCCTCCTCTCCCTCCCTCTCCTCCTCTCCCTCCCTCTCCTCCTCTCCCTCCCCTCCCTCCCTCTCCTCCTCCTCTCCCCCCTAGCATGTATTTATCCAGGAAGTGTCTCTCACCTCTGATATAAGACAGTCTGAACCCCTGAGCCAGTCCTGAGCTGTTGGCCTGTGAGTGGAAGTAGAGCCA
The DNA here is from genome assembly GCF_045791955.1 of Oncorhynchus clarkii lewisi. NCBI lineage: Eukaryota > Metazoa > Chordata > Actinopteri > Salmoniformes > Salmonidae > Oncorhynchus > Oncorhynchus clarkii. The sequence continues at coordinate 85,622,344 of NC_092152.1, forward strand.
GACTCTTCCCCTGGAGGAGATGAAGGGAGGTGGAAGGAGGGAGCCACACACCCGGTACTCCTCTCTCCAGGTGGGGCCTAGGAGCAGCCAGTCCCCCTGACACTGACCTGACTCCTCCAGGTCAAAGTTAGGGAAGCTGGGGGGGAGGACACAGGGAGACAGACGAGGGACATGGGTTAGACAAAGGGTTAGGGAACCATGGTCAAGGTAGTGTCTACGTTGATCCTTCACTCCAGACACACGCTAGATGATCTGATCGGAGCAGCGAGGAATGAGGGACGTGTTCAACAGGAAGTGTAGTTGCAGGAGGAGGAACAGGAAGCACTGACAAAAGCATTACATCATCCCTGATGGCTCAGCTACTCCGGCGAGTGCATTAATTGAATTAATGAATGAAAGCGCGTATGTGTGTGTGAGCGCGTGTGTGTGTGTGTGAGCGTGTGTGTGTGTGTGTGTGTGTGTATGTATGTATGTATGTGTGTGTGTGTGTGTGTGTGTGTGTGTGTGTGTGTGTGTGTGTGTGTGTGTGTGTGTGTGTGTGTGTGTGTGTGTGTTATGACCCAGAAATATGCTGAGATCATTACTGAGTGGGAGAGAGAAGCAGAAGAGTTGGATGGCAGGAGTCCAACAGATCAATATCTCCTCTCTTATTGGACGAGATGACCGGGCCACCACCCAAATGGCTCCCTATTAGAAGCACTTCATCTGACCAGGGCCCCTGGGGAATAGGATGCCTTCACAGATCAATATCTCCTTTCCTATTGGACGAGATGACCAGGGCCCCTGGGGAATAGGATGCCTTCACAGCCTTATACTGACATTATAGACGCTGCTGTCCCAATGAGACTACAGTTAAACACCACCATCTACTACCCAACTACTACCCACCTACTACCCATCTACTACTCATAGAGATGGGTTGTGTTTCTGGTCTAGAACCATAGAGATGGGCTGTGGTCTGACTGGTCTAGACCCATAGAGATGGGCTGTGGGTTGTATTTCCTGGTCTAGACCCATAGAGATGGGCTGTGGTCTGACTGGTCTAGACCCATAGAGATGGGCTGTGGTCTGACTGGTCTACACCCATAGAGATGGGCTGTGGGTTGTATGTCCTGGTCTAGACCCATGGAGATGGGCTGTGGGTTGTATTTCCTGGTCTACACCCATAGAGATGGGTTGTATTTCCTGGTCTACACCCATAGAGATGGGTTGTATTTCCTGGTCTAGACCAATAGAGATGGGCTGTGGTCTGACTGGTCTACACCCATAGAGATGGGCTGTGGGTTGTATGTCCTGGTCTAGACCCATGGAGATGGGCTGTGGGTTGTATTTCCTGGTCTACACCCATAGAGATGGGTTGTATTTCCTGGTCTACACCCATAGAGATGGGTTGTATTTCCTGGTCTAGACCCATAGAGATTGGTTGTGGGTTGTATTTCCTGGTCTAGACCCATAGAGATGAGCTTTGGGTTGTATTTCCTGGTCTAGACCCATAGAGATGGGTTGTATTTCCTGGTCTAGACCCATAGAGATGGGTTGTATTTCCTGGTCTAGACCCATAGAGATGGGTTGTATTTCCTGGTCTACACCCATAGAGATGGGCTGTATTTCCTGGTCTAGACCCATAGAGATGGGTTGTATTTCCTGGTCTAGACCCATAGAGATGGGTTGTATTTCCTGGTCTAGACCCATAGAGATGGGTTGTATTTCCTGGTCTAGACCCATAGAGATGGGTTGTATTTCCTGGTCTAGACCCATAGAGATGGGTTGTATTTCCTGGTCTAGACCCATAGAGATGGGTTGTAATTCCTGGTCTACACCCATAGAGATGGGTTGTATTTCCTGGTCTAGACCCATAGAGATGGGTTGTATTTCCTGGTCTAGACCCATAGAGATGGGTTGTATTTCCTGGTCTAGACCCATAGAGATGGGTTGTATTTCCTGGTCTAGACCCATAGAGATGGGTTGTATTTCCTGGTCTAGACCCATAGAGATGGGTTGTATTTCCTGGTCTAGACCCATAGAGATGGGTTGTATTTCCTGGTCTAGACCCATAGAGATGGGTTGTATTTCCTGGTCTAGACCCATAGAGATGGGTTGTATTTCCTGGTCTACACCCATAGAGATGGGTTGTATTTCCTGTGGGAGGAAAAGACCACTGTCTTCACACATCATCAACAGGTTGATATTACCTCGGGTGAACGACCAGTGAAGTTTCACCAGGTGAAAAGTGAATGAATGCCAGTGTCTAAGACTAAGGCAGTTGTTCCCAGTATTGTCAGGGTGTTGCTGTTCTCAGGCAATGCTGAGAACTGCTGTGTGCACAGTTACACCTTCCTACCTAACAATTCCTCAATTATTAGACTGTATTACTGATTATATCTGGCTGTGTGGTTCTATCAGACTGTATTACTGATGATATCTGTCTGTGTGGTTCTATCAGACTGTATTACTGATGAGATCTGGTTGTGTGGTTCTATCAGGCTGTGTGGTTCTTTCAGGCTGTATAACTGATGATATCTGGCTGTGTGGTTCTATCAGACTGTGTGGTTCTATCAGACTGTATTACTGATGAGATCTGGCTGTGTGGTTCTATCAGACTGTATTACTGATGAGATCTGGTGGTGTGGTTCTATCAGACTGTATTACTGATGAGATCTGGCTGTATGGTTCTATCAGACTGTATTACTGATGAGATCTGGTGGTGTGGTTCTATCAGACTGTATTACTGATGAGATCTGGCTGTGTGGTTCTATCAGACTGTATTACTGATGAGATCTGGTGGTGTGGTTATATCAGACTGTATTACTGATGAGATCTGGCTGTGTGGTTCTATCAGACTGTATTACTGATGAGATCTGGTGGTGTGGTTCTATCAGACTGTATTACTGATGAGATCTGGCTGTGTGGTTCTATCAGACTGTATTACTGATGAGATCTGGTGGTGTGGTTATATCAGACTGTATTACTGATGAGATCTGGCTGTGTGGTTCTATCAGACTGTATTACTGATGAGATCTGGTGGTGTGGTTCTATCAGACTATATTACTGATGAGATCTGGCTGTGTGGTTCTATCAGACTGTATTACTGATGAGATCTGGCTGTGTGGTTCTATCAGACTGTATTACTGATGATATCTGGCTGTGTGGTTCTATCAGACTGTATTACTGATGAGATCTGTCTGTGTGGTTCTATCAGACTGTATTACTGATGAGATCTGGTTGTGTGGTTCTATCAGGCTGTGTGGTTCTTTCAGGCTGTATTACTGGTGATATCTGGCTGTGTGGTTCTATCAGACTGTGTGGTTCTATCAGACTGTATTACTGATGAGATCTGGTGGTGTGGTTCTATCAGACTGTATTACTGATGAGATCTGGCTGTGTGGTTATATCAGACTGTATTACTGATGAGATCTGGTGGTGTGGTTCTATCAGACTGTATTACTGATGAGATCTGGCTGTGTGGTTCTATCAGACTGTATTACTGATGAGATCTGGTGGTGTGGTTCTATCAGACTGTATTACTGATGAGATCTGGCTGTGTGGTTCTATCAGACTGTATTACTGATGAGATCTGGCTGTGTGGTTCTATCAGACTGTATTACTGATGATATCTGGCTGTGTGGTTCTATCAGACTGTATTACTGATGAGATCTGGCTGTGTGGTTCTATCAGACTGTATTACTGATGAGATCTGGCTGTGTGGTTCTATCAGACTGTATTACTGATGAGATCTGGTGGTGTGGTTCTATCAGACTATATTACTGATGAGATCTGGCTGTGTGGTTCTATCAGACTGTATTACTGATGAGATCTGGCTGTGTGGTTCTATCAGACTGTATTACTGATTATATCTGGCTGTGTGGTTCTATCAGACTGTATTACTGATGAGATCTGGCTGTGTGGTTCTATCAGACTGTATTACTGATGAGATCTGGCTGTGTGGTTCTATCAGACTGTATTACTGATGAGATCTGGTGGTGTGGTTCTATCAGACTGTATTACTGATGAGATCTGGCTGTGTGGTTCTATCAGACTGTATTACTGATGAGATCTGGCTGTGTGGTTCTATCAGACTGTATTACTGATGATATCTGGCTGTGTGGTTCTATCAGACTGTATTACTGATGAGTTCTGGCTGTGTGGTTCTATCAGACTGTATTACTGATGAGATCTGGCTGTGTGGTTCTATCAGACTGTATTACTGATGAGATCTGGTTGTGTGGTTCTATCAGACTGTATTACTGATGATATCTGGCTGTGTGGTTCTATCAGACTGTATTACTGATGAGATCTGGCTGTGTGGTTCTATCAGACTGTATTACTGATGAGATCTGGCTGTGTGGTTCTATCAGACTGTATTACTGATGATATCTGACTGTGTGGTTCTATCAGACTGTATTACTGATGAGATCTGGCTGTGTGGTTCTATCAGACTGTATTACTGATGAGATCTGGCTGTGTGGTTCTATCAGGCTGTGTGGTTCTTTCAGGCTGTATTACTGATGAGATCTGGCTGTGTGGTTCTATCAGACTGTATTACTGATGAGATCTGGCTGTGTGGTTCTATCAGACTGTATTACTGATGAGATCTGGCTGTATGGTTCCATTAGACTGTATTACTGATGAGATCTGGCTGTATGGTTCCATCAGACTGTGTGGTTCTATCAGACTGTATTACTGATGAGATCTGGCTGTGTGGTTCTATCATACTGTGTGGTTCTATCAGACTGTATTACTGATGAGATCTGGCTGTGTGGTTCTATCAGACTGTATTACTGATGAGATCTGGCTGTGTGGTTCTATCAGACTGTATTACTGATGAGATCTGGTTGTGTGGTTCTATCAGACTGTATTACTGATGAGATCTGGCTGTGTGGTTCTATCAGACTGTATTACTGATGAGATCTGGCTGTGTGGTTCTATCAGACTGTATTACTGATGAGATCTGGCTGTGTGGTTCTATCAGACTGTGTGGTTCTATCAGACTGTATTACTGATGAGATCTGGCTGTATGGTTCTATCAGACTGTATTACTGATGAGATCTGGCTGTGTGGTTCTATCAGACTGTATTACTGATGAGATCTGGCTGTGTGGTTCTATCAGACTGTGTGGTTCTATCAGACTGTATTACTGATGAGATCTGGCTGTGTGGTTCTATCAGACTGTATTACTGATGAGATCTGGTTGTGTGGTTCTATCAGACTGTATTACTGATGAGATCTGGCTGTGTGGTTCTATCAGACTGTATTACTGATGATATCTGGCTGTGTGGTTCTATCAGACTGTATTACTGATGAGATCTGTCTGTGTGGTTCTATCAGACTGTATTACTGATGAGATCTGGTTGTGTGGTTCTATCAGGCTGTGTGGTTCTTTCAGGCTGTATTACTGGTGATATCTGGCTGTGTGGTTCTATCAGACTGTGTGGTTCTATCAGACTGTATTACTGATGAGATCTGGTGGTGTGGTTCTATCAGACTGTATTACTGATGAGATCTGGCTGTGTGGTTATATCAGACTGTATTACTGATGAGATCTGGTGGTGTGGTTCTATCAGACTGTATTACTGATGAGATCTGGCTGTGTGGTTCTATCAGACTGTATTACTGATGAGATCTGGTGGTGTGGTTCTATCAGACTGTATTACTGATGAGATCTGGCTGTGTGGTTCTATCAGACTGTATTACTGATGAGATCTGGCTGTGTGGTTCTATCAGACTGTATTACTGATGATATCTGGCTGTGTGGTTCTATCAGACTGTATTACTGATGAGATCTGGCTGTGTGGTTCTATCAGACTGTATTACTGATGAGATCTGGCTGTGTGGTTCTATCAGACTGTATTACTGATGAGATCTGGTGGTGTGGTTCTATCAGACTATATTACTGATGAGATCTGGCTGTGTGGTTCTATCAGACTGTATTACTGATGAGATCTGGCTGTGTGGTTCTATCAGACTGTATTACTGATTATATCTGGCTGTGTGGTTCTATCAGACTGTATTACTGATGAGATCTGTCTGTGTGGTTCTATCAGACTGTATTACTGATGAGATCTGGCTGTGTGGTTCTATCAGACTGTATTACTGATGAGATCTGGTGGTGTGGTTCTATCAGACTGTATTACTGATGAGATCTGGCTGTGTGGTTCTATCAGACTGTATTACTGATGAGATCTGGCTGTGTGGTTCTATCAGACTGTATTACTGATGATATCTGGCTGTGTGGTTCTATCAGACTGTATTACTGATGAGTTCTGGCTGTGTGGTTCTATCAGACTGTATTACTGATGAGATCTGGCTGTGTGGTTCTATCAGACTGTATTACTGATGAGATCTGGTTGTGTGGTTCTATCAGACTGTATTACTGATGATATCTGGCTGTGTGGTTCTATCAGACTGTATTACTGATGAGATCTGGCTGTGTGGTTCTATCAGACTGTATTACTGATGAGATCTGGCTGTGTGGTTCTATCAGACTGTATTACTGATGATATCTGACTGTGTGGTTCTATCAGACTGTATTACTGATGAGATCTGGCTGTGTGGTTCTATCAGACTGTATTACTGATGAGATCTGGCTGTGTGGTTCTATCAGGCTGTGTGGTTCTTTCAGGCTGTATTACTGATGAGATCTGGCTGTGTGGTTCTATCAGACTGTATTACTGATGAGATCTGGCTGTGTGGTTCTATCAGACTGTATTACTGATGAGATCTGGCTGTATGGTTCCATTAGACTGTATTACTGATGAGATCTGGCTGTATGGTTCCATCAGACTGTGTGGTTCTATCAGACTGTATTACTGATGAGATCTGGCTGTGTGGTTCTATCATACTGTGTGGTTCTATCAGACTGTATTACTGATGAGATCTGGCTGTGTGGTTCTATCAGACTGTATTACTGATGAGATCTGGCTGTGTGGTTCTATCAGACTGTATTACTGATGAGATCTGGTTGTGTGGTTCTATCAGACTGTATTACTGATGAGATCTGGCTGTGTGGTTCTATCAGACTGTATTACTGATGAGATCTGGCTGTGTGGTTCTATCAGACTGTATTACTGATGAGATCTGGCTGTGTGGTTCTATCAGACTGTGTGGTTCTATCAGACTGTATTACTGATGAGATCTGGCTGTATGGTTCTATCAGACTGTATTACTGATGAGATCTGGCTGTGTGGTTCTATCAGACTGTATTACTGATGAGATCTGGCTGTGTGGTTCTATCAGACTGTGTGGTTCTATCAGACTGTATTACTGATGAGATCTGGCTGTGTGGTTCTATCAGACTGTATTACTGATGAGATCTGGTTGTGTGGTTCTATCAGACTTTCATCATAGTCCCATTGAGTCAGAAGTTTACATACAATAAATTAGTATTTGGTAGCATTGACTTTAAATTGTTTAACTTGGGTCAAATGTTTTGGATAGCCTTCCACAAGCTTCCCACAATAAGTTGGGTGAATTTTGGCCCATTCCTCCTGACAGAGCTGGTGTAACTGAGTCAGGTTTGTAGGCCTCCTTGCTCGCACACACTTTTTCAGTTCTGCCCACAAATGTTCTATAGGATTGAGGTCAGGGCTTTGTGATGGCCACTCCAATACCTTGACTTTGTTGTCCTTAAGCCATTTTGCCACAACTTTGGAAGTATGCTTGGGGTCATTGTCCATTTGGAAGACCCATTTGTGACCAAGCTTTAACTTCCTGACCGATGTCTTGAGATGTTGCTTCAATATATCCACATCATTTTCCAGTCTCATGATGCCATCTATTTTGTGAAGTGCACCAGTCCCTCCTGCAGCAAAGCACCCCCACAACATGATGCTGCCACCCCCGTGCTTCACGGTTGGGATAGTGTTATTCGGCTTGCAAGCCTCCCCCTTTTTCCTCCAAACATAACAATGGTCATTATGACCAAACAGTTCTATTTTTGTTTCATCAGACCGGAGGACATTTCTCCAAAAAGTACGATCTTCGTCCCCATGTGCAGTTACAAACCGTAGTCTGGCTTTTTTTATGGCAGTTTTGGAGCAGTGGCTTCTTCCTTGCTGAGCGGCCTTTCAGGTTATGTCGATATAGGACTAATTTTACTGTGGATATAGATACTTTTGTACCTGTTTCCTCCAGCATCTTCACAAGGTCCTTTGCTGTTGTTCTGGGATTGATTTGCACGTTTCACACCAGAGTGGGTTAATCTCTGGGAGACAGAACCCGTCTCCTTCCTGAGCGGTATGACGGCTGCTTGGTCCCATGGTGTTTATGCTTGTGTACTATTGTTAGTACAGATGAAGGTGGTACATTCAGGCGTTTGGAAATTGCTCCCAAGGATGAACCAGACTTGTGGAGGTATACAATTTTTCATCTGAGGTCTTGGCTGATACCTTTAGATTTTCCCATGATGTTAAGCAAAGAGGCACTGAGTTTGAAGGTAGGTCTTGAAATACATCCACAGGTACACTTCCAAATGACGCAAATTATGTCAATTAGCCTATCAGAAGCTTCTAAAGCCATGACATCATTTTCTGTCATTTCCAAGCTGTTTAAAGGCAGTCAACTTAGTGAATGTAAACTTCTGACCCACTGGAATTGTGATACAGTGAATTATAAATGAAATAATCTGTCTGTAAACAATTGTTGGAAAAATGACTTGTGTCATGCACAAAGTAGATGTCCTAACCGACTTGCCAAAAACTATAGTTTGTTAACAAGAAATTTGTGGAGTGGTTGAAAAACAAGTTTTTAATGACCAACAAAAGTGCATGTAAACTACCGACTTCATAAATTGGTCCCAAATGGCACCCTATTCCGTATAGGCACCCTATTCTCTATAGGCCCTGGTCAAAAGTAGTGCACTAAATAGGGAACCATTTGAGTCTATGTGATCTGATAAACAGCTGCTGCAGCCTGCAGGACACGGTGGAGAGGACACTTGAGTCAACACTACCCAGGTTGCTGCTCTATCTGTGTGTGTGTGTGTGTGTGTGTGTGTGTGTGTGTGTGTGTGTGTGTGTGTGTGTGTGTGTGTGTGTGTGGCAGCTGTCCTCCCTGTGGTAACATATCATGTCTTGGAGAGAAGAGGAGAGTGATTAGTCTGTACATTATATGAAACCATCCCTCCATCTGCTGTTCTCTGTCTCTCTCTCTCTCTCTCTCTCTCTCTCTCTCTGTGTCTCTCTCTCTCTGTCTCTCTCTCTCTGTCTCTCACTCTCTCTGTCTCTCTCTCTCTCTCTCTCTCTGTCTCTCTCTCTCTCTCTCTCTCTGTCTCTCTCTCTCTCTCTCTCTCTCTGTCTCTCTCTCTCTCTGTCTCTCTCTCTCTCTCTCTGTCTCTCTCGCTCTATCTCTCTCTGTCTCTCTCTCTCTCTGTCTCTCTCTCTCTCTGTCTCTCTCTCTCTCTCTCTCTCTCTGTCTCTCTCTCTCTCTCTCTCTGTC